>NW_027101104.1:537088-567088 GCF_029633855.1 Hoplias malabaricus | reverse complement strand
GAGGCCGAGTCGGGTGAGCCTGGGCCGGGCATGGGCGTTGGCGGCGATGGGGGTCTTCTCCCCGGAGGTTTGGAGCGGGCGATGGAGCGAGCGAGGCCGAGTCGGGTGAGCCTGGGCCGGGCATGGGCGTTGGCAGCGACGGGGGTGTCTTCCCCGGAGGTAAGTACCGTGGGGGGCAAGCGTGAGATATTCCAGGCCGGGAAAAGTGAGCTAAATTCGGCAAAGCGTTGTTAAAAAGGGGGGTCGGTTGATTTTTTTGTTAAATCTAAACGAACAAAGGGTGCGAGGCGTGAAAATTGCATTCAGCCGTGATTTTTTGGCAAAGTGCTAACCCTAGTGTTCTCCCAGTGGGACGTTTTAAAGTAGGACTTAGAAAAATTTCTGACCCTCTTCGCCCTAGGTAGCAAGCCCAAAACGGAGCACCTCGGAGAGGTAAAAATTCAGAGGGCATGGGGGTTTCCAGTGCGGTGCCGTCAGGACATTAGGGTTCCTTTAGAAAAGACGAAAGTTTGGGTACACCGTATGTAACTATGACAAGCCCAAGGCTCTGGTTCGCCTGTGGGCATGAATATAGTGAGATTTCCGCGTTATCTCACTGGAGGTGACCCCGGAACGGTTCAAAACCTAAGTCGAGACTTCCATGGGACCCCGGCGATGGGAGTTTGAAGCCCGAGGAGTGACGCCCTCTGGGCTAAGGTTGGTGGTAGGTTCGGCCCCCCTTTCTGGAGGTCTAAACTGACTTCCATGGACCCCGGTGATGCGAATTTGATGCCCGATGAGGAGCACACCTCTGGGCTAAGGGTGGTGGTATGCTCGGCCCCCCCCCTCTGGATGTTTAAACTGACTTCCATGGACCCCGGTGATGCGAATTTGATGCCCGAGGAGTGACTCACCTCTGGGCTAAGGGTGGTGGTATGCTCGGCCCCCCCTCTGGAGGTCTAAACTGACTTCCATGGACCCCGGTGATGCGAATTTGATGCCCGAGGAGTGACTCACCTCTGGGCTAAGGGTGGTGGTATACTCGGCCCCCCCTCTGGAGGTCTCGAATGACTTCCATGGACCCCGGTGATGCGAATTTGATGCCCGATGAGGAGCACACCTCTGGGCTAAGGGTGGTGGTATGCTCGGCCCCCCCCTCTGGATGTTTAAACTGACTTCCATGGACCCCGGTGATGCGAATTTGATGCCCGAGGAGTGACTCACCTCTGGGCTAAGGGTGGTGGTATGCTCGGCCCCCCCTCTGGAGGTCTAAACTGACTTCCATGGACCCCGGTGATGCGAATTTGATGCCCGAGGAGTGACTCACCTCTGGGCTAAGGGTGGTGGTATACTCGGCCCCCCCTCTGGAGGTCTCGAATGACTTCCATGGACCCCGGTGATGCGAATTTGATGCCCGATGAGGAGCACACCTCTGGGCTAAGGGTGGTGGTATGCTCGGCCCCCCCTCTGGAAGTCTAAACTGACTTCCATGGACCCCGGTGATGCGAATTTGATGCCCGAGGAGTGACTCACCTCTGGGCTAAGGGTGGTGGTATGCTCGGCCCCCCCTCTGGAGGTCTCGAATGACTTCCATGGACCCCGGTGATGCGAATTTGATGCCCGATGAGGAGCACACCTCTGGGCTAAGGGTGGTGGTATGCTCGGCCCCCCCTCTGGAAGTCTAAACTGACTTCCATGGACCCCGGTGATGCGAATTTGATGCCCGAGGAGTGACTCACCTCTGGGCTAAGGGTGGTGGTATGCTCGGCCCCCCCCTCTGGAGGTCTCGAATGACTTCCATGGACCCCGGTGATGCGAATTTGATGCCCGATGAGGAGCACACCTCTGGGCTAAGGGTGGTGGTATGCTCGGCCCCCCCTCTGGAAGTCTAAACTGACTTCCATGGACCCCGGTGATGCGAATTTGATGCCCGAGGAGTGACTCACCTCTGGGCTAAGGGTGGTGGTATGCCCAGCCCCCCCTCTGGAGGTCTCGAATGACTTCCATGGACCCCGGTGAAGCGTATTTCATGCCCGATGAGGAGCACACCTCTGGGCTAAGGGTGGTGGTAAGCCCGGCCCCCCCTCTCTGGAGGTCTAGATTGACTTCCATGGACCCCGGTTAAGCGTATTTCATGCCCGAGGAGTGACGCCCTCTGGGCTAAGGGTGGTGGTATGCCCGGCCCCCCCTCTGGAGGTCTCCAAAACCTAAGTCGAGACTTCCATGGACCCCGGTTATCCGAATTTCATGCCCGAGGAGTGACGCCCTCTGGGCTTAGGGTGGTGGTAAGCCCGGCCCCACTCTCTGGAGGTCTAAACTGACTTCCATGGACCCCGGTGATCCGAATTTCATGCCCGAGGAGTGACGCCCTCTCGGCTAGGGTGGTGGTAAGTGCAGCCCCCCCTCTCTGGAGGTCTAAAATGACTTCCATGGACCCCGGTGAAGCGAATTTCATGCCCGAGGAGTGACGCCCTCTCGGCTAGGGTGGTGGTAAGCCAGGCCCCCCCTCTCTGGAGGTCAAAACTGACTTCCATGGACCCCGGTATAGCGTATTTCATGCCCGAGGAGTGACGCCCTCTGGGCTAAGGGTGGTGGTATGCCCGGCCCCCCCTCTGGAGGTCTCCAAAACCTAAGTCGAGACTTCCATGGACCCCGGTTATCCGAATTTCATGCCCGAGGAGTGACGCCCTCTGGGCTTAGGGTGGTGGTAAGCCCGGCCCCACTCTCTGGAGGTCTAAACTGACTTCCATGGACCCCGGTTATCTGAATTTCATGCCCGAGGAGTGACGCCCTCTGGGCTTAGGGTGGTGGTAAGCCCGGCCCCACTCTCTGGAGGTCTAAACTGACTTCCATGGACCCCGGTTATCCGAATTTCATGCCCGAGGAGTGATGAACCTCTGGGCTAAGGGTGGTGGTAAGTGCAGCCCCCCCTCTGGAGGTTTCCAAAACCTAAGTCGAGACTTCCATGGACCCCGGTGATGCGAATTTCAAGCCCGAGGAGTGGTGCCCTCTGGGCTAAGGGTGGTGGTAAGCCCGGCCCCCCCCTCTCTGGAGGTCTAAAAGGACTTCCATGGACCCCGGTATAGCGTATTTCATGCCCGAGGAGTGACGCCCTCTGGGCTTAGGGTGGTGGTAAGTGCAGCCCCCCCTCTGGAGGTTTCCAAAACCTAAGTCGAGACTTCCATGGACCCCGGTGATGCGAATTTCAAGCCCGAGGAGTGGTGCCCTCTGGGCTAAGGGTGGTGGTAAGCCCGGCCCCCCCTCTCTGGAGGTCTAAACTGACTTCCATGGACCCCGGTGTAGCGTATTTCATGCCCGAGGAGTGACGCCCTCTGGGCTTAGGGTGGTGGTAAGCCAGGCCCCCCCCCCTCTCTGGAGGTCAAAATTGACTTCCATGGACCCCGGTTATCCGAATTTTATGCCCGAGGAGTGACGCCCTCTGGGCTAAGGGTGGTGGTAAGTCCGGCTCCCACCCTCTGGATGCGTTCAAAACCTAAGTCGAGACTTCCATGGACCCCGGTGATGCGAAGTGACATGCCCGAAGAGTGGTGCCTTCTGGGCTAAGGTTGTGATAAGCCCGGTCTCTCCTCTGGAGGTCTGTGGTTTTAAAGTGAATATTTTCTAAGTCCCTCACCTGAGATTTTAAGAGAATCAGGACCCTCCTCAAGCCTCGTAGCGAGTCCGAGGGAGGTTCATCGTTGTCGGCTATGCGAAAGGGGTTCAGACGCCTCTAATCCTGTGGGCATATGGTTTCTCAGCCTGGTGCCGTCGGGATATTAGGGAGGCATTAAATCAGACGTAAGTTTGGGTAACAGCGATGCGAAACGCTATGCCCAAAGGAGTGGCTTCCCGATGGGCTTGAAATAATGGGAATGTCCGCTCTGCTTCCCTGGATGTGTTCAAAACCTAAGTCGAGACATCCGTAGACCCCGTTGATGCGAATTCCATGCCCGAGGAGTGACGCCCTCTGGGCTTAAGGGTGGTGGTAAGACCGGCCCCACTCTCTGGAGGTCTAAACTGACTTCCATGGACCCCGGTGATTCGAATTTCAAGCCCGAGGAGGTGCACACCTCCGGGCTAAGGGGATGGTTTGGGTGGCCTCCCCTCTGGATGTGTTCAAAACCTAAGTTGAGACATCCATAGACCCCGGTAATCCGAATTTCATGCCCGAGGAGTGACGCCCTCTGGGCTTAAGAGTGGTGGTAAGACCGGCCCCACTCTCTGGAGGTCTAAACTGACTTCCATGGACCCCGGTGATGCGAATTTCATGCCCGAGGAGTGGCGCCCTCTGGGCTAAGAGTGGTGGTAAGACCGGCCCCACTCTCTGGATGTCTAAAATGACTTCCATGGACCCCGGTGATTCGAATTTGAAGCCCGAGGAGGTGCACACCTCCGGGCTAAGGGGATGGTTTGGGTGGCCTCCCCTCTGGATGTGTTCAAAACCTAAGTTGAGACATCCATAGACCCCGGTAATCCGAATTTCATGCCCGAGGAGTGACGCCCTCTGGGCTTAAGGGTGGTGGTAAGACCGGCCCCACTCTCTGGATGTCTAAAATGACTTCCATGGACCCCGGTGATGCGAATACACAAGCCCGAGGAGTGGCACACCTCTGGGCTAAGGGGATGGTTTGGGTTGCCTCCCCTCTGGAGGTCTAAAAATGACTTCCATAGACCCCGGCGAAGCGAATTTAAAGCCCGAGGACTGGCACCCCTCTGGGCTAAGGGGATGGTTAGGGTGGCCTCCCCTCTGGATGTCTAAAATGACTTCCATGGACCCCGGTGATGCGAATACACAAGCCCGAGGATTGGCACACCTCTGGGCTAAGGGGATGGTTTGGGTTGCCTCCCCTCTGGAGGTCTAAAAATGACTTCCATAGACCCCGGCGAAGCGAATTTAAAGCCCGAGGACTGGCACCCCTCTGGGCTAAGGGGATGGTTAGGGTGGCCTCCCCTCTGGATGTCTAAAATGACTTCCATGGACCCCGGTGATGCGAATACACAAGCCCGAGGAGTGGCACACCTCTGGGCTAAGGGGATGGTTTGGGTTGCCTCCCCTCTGGAGGTCTAAAAAATGACTTCCATAGACCCCGGCGAAGCGAATTTAAAGCCCGAGGACTGGCACCCCTCTGGGCTAAGGGTGGTGGTTAATCCGGCCCCCCCTTCTGGATGTGTTCAAAACCTAAGTCGAGACATCCATGGACCCCCGGTGATGCGAAGTGACATGCCCGAGGAGTGACGCCCTCTGGGCTAAGGTTGTGATAAGCCCGGTCTCTCCTCTGGAGGTCTGTGGTTTTAAAGTGAAAATTTTCTAAGTCCCTCACCTGAGATTTTAAGAAAATCAGGACCCTCCTCAAGCCTCGTAGCGAGTCCGAGGGAGGTTCATCGTTGTCGGCTATGCGAACGAGGTTCCAACGCCTCAAATCCTGTGGGCATATGGTTTCTCAGCCTGGTGCCGTCGGGATATTAGGGAGGCATTAAATCAGACGTAAGTTTGGGTAACAGCGATGCGAAACGCTATGCCCAAAGGAGTGGCTTCCCGATGGGCTTGAAATAATGGGAATGTCCGCTCTGCTTCCCTGGATGTGTTCAAAACCTAAGTCGAGACATCCGTAGACCCCGTTGATGCGAATTCCATGCCCGAGGAGTGGCACACCTCTGGGCTAAGGGTTGGTGGTAAGTCAGGCCCCACCCTCTGGAGGTTTTCAAAACCTAAGTCGAGACCTCCGTAGACCCCGGTGATGCGAATACCGAAGCCCGAGGACTGGCACCCCTCTGGGCTAGGGTGGGGATAAGATATGCCCCCACCCTCTGGAGGTTTTCAAAACCTAAGTCGAGACCTCCGTAGACCCCGGTGATGCGAAATGACATGCCCGAGGACTGGCACCCCTCTGGGCTAGGGTGGGGATAAGATATGCCCCCACCCTCTGGAGGTTTTTAAAACCTAAGTCGAGACCTCCATAGAACCCCGGTGATGCGAAGTGACATGCCCGAGGACTGGCACCCCTCTGGGCTAGGGTGGTGGTTAATCCGGCCCCACCTCTGGAGGTTTTCAAAACCTAAGTCGAGACCTCCATAGACCCCGGTGATGCGAATACCGAAGCCCGAGGACTGGCACCCCTCTGGGCTAGGGTGGTGGTTAATCCGGCCCCCCCTCTGGAGGTTTTCAAAACCTAAGTCGAGACCTCCATAGACCCCGGTGATGCGAATACCGAAGCCCGAGGACTGGCACCCCTCTGGGCTAAGGGGATGGTTTGGGTGGCCTCCCCTTCAATCCCGATGATTCGTTCGATATATGCCCAGGGAGGTGAACACTTCTCTGGGCGTGAGGGGGTCGAGCGTATGAGGGTTGTACCCCGTTATGGTTCCTACTATAAACGAATCCGAGCGGCGGGTCCACAGGCCACCGACCACCTGCCCACTTGCGGGGTGGGTGCGACGGGCCGCCCGCCGGCAGTTGTCCCCGTTCCTAACCTAACTCTTGCCCGTGCGCGAGTCGAAAGGGGCATACAAACCCCCGAGGCGAAGACCGGCGTTCCGCTTGGTCTAATGTGGGATCTCCCAGATTTTCCCCTCCGCGGGGACTTGGGAGCGCACCACCGGGCCCCCGCGCTGGAAACGGCCGGAGGCAAAGAGCGCATTAGAGGTGTCACGGATCGGTCTTTTTAAACGGACCGCGGCTGGAAGTTCGCAGGGGAAGAGGCGCTCGGTTTACGGTTCCCGGGCCCGACCCCCTTCGTCTTCTTAAATCGAGAAAACTAACCGTAGGCTCCGGGGGGGCGAATCGTAAAACCTTTGCCGACCTCCTCGCACTGCGAGGGGGCCAGGATTTTGCGGCTTGTCCGCGTATCGGTCCTACCAAGGACCGCGGCTGGAAGTTCGGTGGTGAGCCCTCGACCTTACGAGATTGGGGGCAAAACCCTTCGTCTTCTGAACATCAGACGGCTCCGGGGGGGGCGTACCGTAAAACCTATGCCGACCTCCTCGCGCTTTGAGGGGGCCAGGAAATTCTCTTCCATTCTCTTCCCTTAAACGGACGTCCTTTACGCCCGTTCGAAATGCGGCATACCCGGAGCACCAGGGGCAGGCTTCTAATCCGAAATAATACCGGCTTTTAGAACGATCCTCCCCGCCACGTGCTCCAGCCTCCATGGCTCGTGGACCCCCCGTAACAGGGGGTCCGCTTGTCCCAGAATCGTTCCGAGGGAGACTTAGCCTATCCGTCGGTCTAATTTCCACCGCAGTTTGGGTCCGTTAAAAGGTCCGAGTCGGTGGTGCCTTAGGGTCGGGATCCTATTGAGGGAAGGAACCGGCCCCTAGCCTGCACCGTCCGGGCCTTGAATCGTACATTTTCCAAGTAGTCAAACCCCCGATTGCAGACCCACCTCCGGGGGGTCTCGTTCGAAAAGCCTTTCCGCGGTGCGCGTCTCTTCCTCCTTCGGGGGGTCGAGTTCCACGCACCACCGACTCTCTCTCTTTCCCCAAGCCGGGTTTGAGTACCAGAGGGATCGGCCTGGTTGATCCTGCCAGTATCATATGCTTGTCTCAAAGATTAAGCCATGCAAGTCTAAGTACACACGGGCGTTGGTACAGTGAAACTGCGAATGGCTCATTAAATCAGTTATGGTTCCTTTGATCGCTCCACACGTTACTTGGTATAACTGTGGTAATTCCAGAGCTAATACATGCAAACGAAGCGTTGGAAGTGGGGGTGCCGTTTCGAGGTGGTCGGTGACTGGTTCACCTTCCCCCCTCGGCGCCCCCCACGGATACGTGCATTTATCAGAACCAAAAAACCCCCTCCCGACTCCGGTCGGGTCCGCTTTGGTGACTCTAGATAACCTTTGGCCGATCGCAGAGCCCTTCGGGGCGGCGACGTCTCATTCGAGTGTCTGCCCTATCAACTTTCGACGGTAGTCTACGGGACTACGTGTGGTGACCACGGGTAACGGGGAATCTGGGTTCGATTCCGGAGAGGGAGCCTGAGAAACGGCTACCACATCCAAGGAAGGCAGCAGGCGCGCAAATTACCCATTCCCGACACGGGGAGGTAGTGACGAAAAATATCGGTGCGAGGCCCCGTTTGAAGGTTTCGGGACCGAAATGAACTCAATCTACGTCCGTGGGTGAGGACCCATTGGAGGGCAAGTCTGGTGCCAGCAGCCGCGGTAATTCCAGCTCCAATAGCGTATGTTAACGTTGCTGCAGTTAAAAAGCTCGTAGTTGGATCCGGGGACGGGTCCCGGCTGCCGGGCCTCTGCCCGTCCGGACTTCGCGGTGGGAAGCTGCCCCTCTCCGGGGGGGTTGGGGACCCCCCGCGGGTCTCTGGGTGGAGGTCGCGGGACCTTGTCCCTACTCATCCGGTGTCCTCTGCTCCCTTCCTCCGCGGAGAGGCCCTTAGCTGGGTCGTCCGCCGCGGTTGAATACGTGGGGGGCGGAAGGGTCCGGTGCGTTTACTTTGAACAAAACAGAGTGCTCAAAGCAGGCCGAAGCGTGCCTTGAATGGACTGAGCTAGGAATAATGGAATAAGGCCTTCCCATGGGGGGCGAGTCGGAGCTCTTCGGCGAGGCGGCCGGGCGGGGCCGTTTTCTGGCCGCCGCACGGTTCCCCGAGCCGGGGGGGTATCCGACCGCTCTCTTGGTCCTATTTCGTGGGTTTGACGGACCAAAGGTCATGATTAAGAGGGACGGCCGGGGGCATTCGTACCGCACCGAGAGAGGTGAAATTCGTAGACCGGTGCGGGACGGACAAAAGCGAAGGCATTTGCCAAGAATGTTTTCATTAATCAAGAACGAAAGTCGGAGGATCGAAGACGATCAGGTACCGTCGTAGTTCCGACCGTAAACTATGCCGACCCGCGATCCGGCGGCGTTGGGTTAACGACTATGACCCGCCGGGCAGCGTCCGGGAAACCACGAGTCTTTGGGCTCTGGGGGGAGTACGGTTGCAAAGCTGAAACTTAAAGGAATTGACGGAAGGGCACCACCAGGAGTGGAGCTTGCGGCTTAATTTGACTCAACGCGGGGAACCTAACCCGGCCCGGACACGGTAAGGATTGACAGATTGACGGCTCTTTCTCGATTCTGTGGGTGGTGGTGCATGGCCGTTGGTAGTTCGTGGAGCGATTCGTCTGGTCAATTCCGGTAACGAACGAGATCCCATCCTTTAAGTAGTTACACGGCCCCTCTCCTGGGTCGGACTCTATCCCCGAAGGTCCCCGTTCGCGGGGGGTCCCCATCGGGGTGGGGGTGTTGGGGGTTTCGGCGGGGGTCCGGTTCTACCCCGGATCGGTTCGGGGAGGTGATGCGGTTGACGGGGGTTCAGTTCTGCGTCGAGTGGGTGGCTCCGGCCTCTCCCCTTCGCGTTCGGTTCCCTCCCCGATGCCGTCCGCACCTCGTTCCGCTCTCCGGGTGTGGGTTGTCCGTCCTTCGCCTTCGCCTTCGCCTTCCCTCTCCCCTCCCCGGTGCCCTCCCGCTTACCGCGGGCCTGAAGGTTGGGGTTCGCCCGGTGGGAATCAGCGGTCGGTGGCTAAACTTCTTAGAGCGATTTGTGGCACAGAAGCCACTTGAGAAATGGAGCAATAACAGGTCTGTGATGCCCTTAGAAGTCCGGGGTCGCACGTGAGCTACAATGGCTGGTTCAACATGTAAGTTACCCTACGCCGAGAGGTGCGGGCAATCCTATGAACGCCATTCCCCGCTGGGGACAGGGGATTGCAACTATTCCCCTCGAACGAGGAATTCCAAGTAGGCGCGGGTCACCAGCCCGCGTCGATTAAGTCCCTGCCCTTTGTACACACCGCCCGTCGCTACTACCGATCGGATGCCTCGGTGAGGTCCTCGGACCGTCCCCGGGGCGGCCCTCGAACGGGGGTCGCCTCCGGGCGATGGGAAGTCGATCGAACCCGGACATCTAGAGGGAGTAAAAGTCGTAACAAGGTTTTCGTAGGGGAACCTGCGGAAGGATCAATAACGGTGACCTGGCCGCGGTCGGCGCCCGCAGTCCGTGCCGGTTGTCGAGTCGGACTCGAGAGGCCGAACCTCCCCCCCGGCGGGTACCTTCAAGGTATGGACCGCAGAAGCCTCGTACCTTTCGTCGTCGGCCGACGTGAGTCTCTCCCCCCTCCGGGTGGGTGGACGTAGCGAGCCGGCTTCGGAACTCGGGGTTATGCGAGGACCGCCTTAGGTGCATAGGTACCCCGGTCCGCCCCTCCCGTTCGCGGGGGGAAGAGTGGCGCCGGAGCCGCCCGCCGGGTAGTTAAACCCAAAAAACCATTGATCGTTGAAGGCTTGATTGTGCGTGCGCGAGTCAAAGGGGCTTACTCACCCCCAGGGCGTTGGCCGGTGCTCGCCGGCCTCGGTGGGATCTCCCTGAACCCATCCCCCCGGCACAGGGGGCGGTGGTGGACGGGAGCGTACCGCCGGGCGAAACTCTTTCCCCTCACGGGGTTAGAGCGGAGCTTAAGAGCGCATGCAAAATACCCCCGATGTTGGCTTCGCAGAGACGGACCGTATAATAGTCTAAGGCCGGTGCGCGAGTTGAAGGGGCCTCACGAACCCCGGATGCGTTTATAAACACCCGAAAGGAGACGGCCGGTGCCCGCCGGTCCTGACTAGGTGGGATCTACCCAGCGCCTTCCCCTAAGCGGGGACTTGGGAGCGTACCACCGGGCCTCGCTCATACCCTCCGGGGTGGAGAGCTTGGCTTTGAGCGCACGCCTGAATGCCTTAGACCGGGACCCGTAACGCAGCGAACCAAACCCCTGGGCCTCGCCGGGAACGGCGGGTGCCTAGACCCCGGTCTCCTAAACCACGTAAGTCTCGGGCACCTACTCGGGCGATCGTCCCCCGGGCCGTAACTCCTCGGTCCGGTGGTGACGCCCAGGTTCAATGACCTTTCCCCCCCTGCACGGGGGTGGAAGGCACCCGGCTTGAAATATATTGGCAAAAATTGTCTCTTGTTCGAATGGCTTCCTTCGCCCGGCCTGTAACGGGCCGGGCACAAACCCGAATACGACTCTTAGCGGTGGATCACTCGGCTCGTGCTTCGATGAAGAACGCAGCCATCTGCGTTAACTAATGTGAATTGCAGGACACAGATCATCGAAATTTCGAACGCATATTGCGGCCGCGGGGGTCCATCCCGCGGCCACGCCTGTCTGAGGGTCGCTTTACCCATCGATCGGTCTCCGCGCCCCCGCTGAGAGAGAGAGACCGCGGCTGGAAGCTCGCAGGGCCTGAAAACGGCCCTTCGTCTTCCCAAACGAAGACTCGGTTCCGAGCCAGTCCACGCGGCCCGTGTTGCGAGAGAGCTCCGTACAGGGAACGGAGGGAGAGCCGAGTAGGTCCGGGTCCACGTCCGTTACGGTCTCTCCCCGAGTCCCGAGCGGGGCTCCGCGCAGTCGGACGCGGGGGTGGCGAGTGCCGATTAAACCCAGCGAGCGGGCGAGTGAGCGGGCGGGCGAGCGGCCGGGGTGGGGGGGAAGGTGTCGCGGAGTTCGGTCTCGTGCCGGGCTCTCGCCCCTCGCCCCTAGCCTTCGGCCCTCCGCCTCCGCCCTCGCCCCCGCATAAGAAACCTCTGTGTGCGGCCTCAGATCAGACGAGACGACCAGCTGAACTTAAGCATATCAGTAAGCGGAGGAAAAGAAACTAACAAGGATTCCCTTAGTAGCGGCGAGCGAACAGGGAAGAGCCCAGCGCTGAATCCCACTTTCCCCTGACCGGGGTTGGCCGGGAAATGTAGCGTACGGAAGTCCGTAAGATCCGTCTCGGTGCGGACGCGGGACCAAGTCCTCGCGAACGTGGCTTCTTCCCATAGACGGTGAAAGCCCGGTAGCGAGTCCCGCGTTCCCGCCCGGGTAGGTCGGGCTTCTCGGAGTCGGGTTGCTTGGGAATGCAGCCCAAAGCGGGTGGTAAACTCCATCTAAGGCTAAATACCGGCACGAGACCGATAGCGAACCGAGTACCGTGAGGGAAAGTTGAAACAGGACTTTGAAGAGAGAGTTCAACAGAGCGTGAAACCGTTGAGAGGTAAACGTACGGGGACCGAGAAGACTGCCCCGGGGGATTCAGCCGGGCGGACGGCCCCGCGCTCGTCGGGTTCCGCGGTCGGGGGTGCGAGCGTATCCGGGCGAGAGGGGTGGGGTGCCGACTCCACCGCTCCCCGCTTCGGCTCTGCGCTTCGCCTCTGGACTTCGGGCCTGTCGGGCGTACGGAGGTCCGGCCCCGCCCGGTGTACTTTCCCCGCGTGGTGGTGAGTCGCGACCGGCTCCGGTTAGGCTTGGAAGGGCCCGAGGGTGAAGGTAGGTCCGTCCGGAGAAGGGAGTCCCCACGCGGCCCCCGGACACGGGCGTTCCGCTACAGCCCCTCGCTCCGACTTCGCCGATAACGCCGGGGCCGTGGAGCAATGTCCTTTCCGCGTTCTCCCCTCCTCCGGGATGGGGATGGGGGCCCCCCCCGATCGTTCGGTCGAAGCGGGCCGGCTGGGCTGTCCTCAGCCCCGGGCTAGGCCCGCTACGGCGATGCGGGGGGCGATCCAGGCCCACAGCACCCGAACGCCTAAGGTCAGCGGCTAAGTTCGGACCCCGAACGACCCGTCTTGAAACACGGACCAAGGAGTCTAACGCGTATGCGAGTCGAAGGGACCAGAACCCCCGGAGGCGCAACGAAGGTGAAGGCCGGCGCGCGTCGGCTGAGGTGGGATCCGTCCTAACCCTCCGAGGGGGCGGGCGGCGCACCACCGGCCTGCTCTTCCCACGTGCGGAGAGCGGAGCCAGAGCATACGCGGTGGTACCCGAAAGATGGTGAACTATGCCTGGGCAGGGCGAAGCCAGGGGAAACCCTGAGTGGAGGCCCGCAGCGGTCCTGACGTGCAAATCGGTCGTCCGACCTGGGTATAGGGGCGAAAGACTAATCGAACCATCTAGTAGCTGGTTCCCTCCGAAGTTTCCCTCAGGATAGCCGGCGCCGAAACTTCAAGTTTTATCCGGTAAAGAAATGACTGGAGGCCGCGGGGCCGAAACGGGCCTCGCCCTACTCTCAAACTTTAAATGGGTAAGAGGCCCGGCTCGCAGGCTTGGAGCCGGGCATGGAATTGACGGTGCCGAGTGGGCCACTTTTGGTAAGCAGAACTGGTGCTGCGGGATGAACCGAACGCGCGGGTTAAGGCGCCCGACGCAGACGCTCATCAGACCCCAAGAAAGGTGTCGGTTGATATAGACAGCGGGGCGGTGGCCATGGAAGTCGGCATCCGCTAAGGAGTGTGTAACAACTCACCTGCCGAATCAACTGGCCCTGAAAATGGATGGCGCTGGAGCGTCGGGCCCATACCCGGCCGTCGCTGGCGGTACTTGTCTCCCACCCCCCCCAAAAGCCAGCGAGAATGAGAGAGAGAACCGAGACTCATGGGACCGTATGCCGCGACGAGTAGGAGGGGCGCCGCGGTGGCGCAGAAGCCTTTGGCGCGAGCCTGGGTCGAGCCGCCGCGGGTGCAGATCTTGGTGGTAGTAGCAAATATTCAGATGAGAACTTTGAAGGCCGAAGTGGAGAAGGGTTCCACGCCGACAGCGCTTGGCCGTGGGTTAGTCGGTCCTAAGGGATAGGCGAGCGCCGTTCGGAAAATGCTGGGGCGATGGTCTCGTCTGCCTCGCGCTGACCGAAAGGGGATCGGGCCAATATCCCCGTACCTGGGATTGGTGGAGATCGAGCCGCCGAGAGGCGCTCCCGTGGCGGTAACGCAAACGAACCCGGAGACGCCGGTGGGGACCCCGGGGAGGATTCTCTCTCCTTGCTAAAGAGCTGGAGCGCCCTGGAATGGGTTCGACCCCGAGATAGGGGCTCAACGCTCTGAAAGGCGTCGCATGCGCTATGCGACGGCCGGGACGTTTCCCATCGGCCCTTGAAAATCCGGGGGAGGTATAGTGAATTTCCCCCCAGGCCGTACCCATATCCGCATCAGGTCTCCAAGGTGAACAGCCTCTGGCGTGTTGGAACAATGTAGGTAAGGGAAGTCGGCAAGACGGATCCGTAACTTCGGGATAAGGATTGGCTCTAATGGCTGAGCTCGGTCGGGCCCGTGTCTGCTGATGCGGGGTCCGAAAGCCCGGTGCTGCCCGTGCGACGGGGAGCTGTTCCCGGTCCACCTTCGGGCCCCCCCCCACTGGGTCCTGCGCGCGAGGAAGCGCACGGCGAGAGATTGTCCCCCCAGTATATCCAAACCCCCGTGAACAAGGCTCCGTCTGTCTGTCGGGGTCGATGAGAGTGGGTCGCGGCGAGCGAGACCTTAAGCCCCGGTGCGTGTCCCCCCCTCGGCGGTGGCGCTTAGGGGGCCTCGGTCAGGTCGACGGTAGGGGAGCCGGTCGTCGGTGGGATGCCGGCGGGGGAGCGTCCTTCGGGACTAACCTCCGTCGGATGACCGCCTTCGGCCTCCCTCTCCCTACCTAAGCCGGGCCGGGCTCCCGACGCCCGTCGCCGGGTGGGCCGCCCCCGGCTAAGCTCGAGCGTCCGGCCCTTCGCTCTCCCCCGATGGGACGCGGAGGGACGCAATGGAACGTAGGTCCGCGTGGGGGGGTTGCGGTCTCTCGTGCGTGTGTGGACTCGTAGCGGGCCACCGCCGGTGGTGGGGCTTCGGTGGGTCGGGGCGGTGTCCCTGGAGCCTCGCGCGCCGAGCCTAGGCTCCGTGGATCTCTCGGGCTTATGAGTCTCGCCTCGGGGGGAGACCTCCGGGGCCGGGTCTCTCGGCCGGCACCTAACAGCCGAATTAGAACTGCTGCGGACAAGGGGAATCCGACTGTTTAATTAAAACACAGCATCGTGAAGGCTCTTGGACCGGGTGTTGACACGATGTGAATTCTGCCCAGTGCTCTGAATGTCAAAGTGAAGAAATTCATCGAAGCGCGGGTTAACGGCGGGAGTAACTATGACTCTCTTAAGGTAGCGAAATGCCTCGTCATTTAATTGGTGACCTGCATGAATGGATGAACGAGATTCCCACTGTCCCTACCTACTATCTAGCGAAACCACAGCCAAGGGAACGGGCTTGGCGGAATCAGCGGGGAAAGAAGACCCTGTTGAGCTTGACTCTAGTCTGTCACTGTGAGGCGACTTAAGGGGTGTAGAATAAGTGGGAGGCCCGCCGCTCGCCAGCACCGGAGCGGGCCGTCCGTGAAATACCACTACTCTTACACGTTACCTCACTAACCCGGTGAGGGTGTCGGTGGGAACCTTTGCCTTGCTGGGGGTTCCTTGTTCAAAGGTGCTAAGCCCCGGGTGGAGGGGTCGCTCGGCGCTGAGTCCTCCTTCCCCTCGGGTGGGGGGTCGGAGGCAAGCTCGCGCGGGGCTGGCCCTTCCTCTCCCTGGGGCGAGTTCCTCCGGGGACAGTGACAGGTGGGGAGTTTGACTGGGGCGGTACACCTGTCAAAGAGTAACGCAGGTGTCCTAAGGCGGGCTCAGGGACGGACGGAAACCTCCCGTAGAGCATAAGGGCAAAAGCCCGCTTGATCCTGATTTTCAGTATGAATACGGACCGCGAAAGCGGGGCCTAACGATCCTTCCGTCTGCTTTACGGGTTTTAAGCGGGAGGTGTCAGAAAAGTTACCACAGGGATAACTGGCTTGTGGCGGCCAAGCGTTCATAGCGACGCCGCTGTTTGATCCTTCGATGTCGGCTCTTCCTATCATTGCGAAGCAGAATTCGCAAAGCGTTGGATTGTTCACCCACTAACAGGGAACGTGAGCTGGGTTTAGACCGTCGTGAGACAGGTTAGTTTTACCCTACTGATGTGGCGTTGCTCCGATAGAAACCCCGCTCAGTACGAGAGGAACCGCGGGTTCGGATACTTGGTATTCGCGCTTGGCTGTGGAGCCAATGGTGCAAGGCTACCATCCGAGGGCTTACGACTGAACGCCTCTAAGTCGGAATCCCGCCTAGAAGGAGCGATACGTCCGTGCCCGAGGTTCGATACGGTTGGTCCGGGATAGCCGCGGCGCGCGGCGGGGGAAACTCCGCTCCGCCGCCGGTGACCAGAGCCGCACGAGACTGGAACCAGGGCCGGGGCTAACGAACGCCTCGGTCCGCCCTTCCGTCCCTAAGCGCATGTTCCTTGATCCGGGGTGCGAAATGACTCGTAAACGACCTGATTCTGAGTGCGGGTGTCATAAGTGGCAGAGCGGGTGCATATACCGCGATCCATTGAAAGTCATCCCGTCCACTCAAACATTTGTCGGGGGGGGAAGGCGAAAGCAAACCCCCGGTCCAGGTCTGGTTCTCTGGGGCGCGGGCCCCGGAGACTCCGTACACCGGTTAGAGGGAGCCGGTGGCGGGCATAGGGGAGGTGGGTACTCCCCTGTGAAATCCTGGATGACGGTTTTAGGTCTCGTAGTGGGCGAAAATCGGACTTAGTGCAATTTCCGAAACTCTGGTTCTCTGGGGCGCGGGCCCCGAGAGTCCGTACACCGGTTAGAAGGAGCCGGTGGCGGGCATAGGGAGGCAGGTCGCTCCCTTGAATGGTCCTGGATGTCTGGACTTAGTGCAATTTCCGAAACTCTGGTTCTCTGGGGCGCGGGCCCCGAGAGCCAGTACACCGGTTAGAGGGAGCCGGTGGCGGGCATAGGGAGGCAGGTCGCTCCCTTGAATGGTCCTGGATGTCTGGACTTAGTGCAATTTCCGAAACTCTGGTTCTCTGGGGCGCGGGCCCCGAGAGCCAGTACACCGGTTAGAAGGAGCCGGTGGCGGGCATAGGGAGGCAGGTCGCTCCCTTGAATGGTCCTGGATGTCTGGACTTAGTGCAATTTCCGAAACTCTGGTTCTCTGGGGCGCGGGCCCCGAGAGCCAGTACACCGGTTAGAGGGAGCCGGTGGCGGGCATAGGGAGGCAGGTCGCTCCCTTGAATGGTCCTGGATGTCTGGACTTAGTGCAATTTCCGAAACTCTGGTTCTCTGGGGCGCGGGCCCCGAGAGCCAGTACACCGGTTAGAGGGAGCCGGTGGCGGGCATAGGGAGGCAGGTCGCTCCCTTGAATGGTCCTGGATGTCAGCAGTTTCTGAAGAAGGGCGCCCTCTTGTGGTCCCATGGCCGAAGTACATGCTCTGAGCCCGGGTATCGCAGTGGGCGGAATGAGACTTAGAGGAATATTGACGGAGCCATGAGGGGCCTCCCCTGGAGGTCCCATGGCCGAGAAAAGTGCTCCGAGCCCGGGGTGATAGAGAACCGTGAACGCCGCGGTCTAAGACCTCGGGTATCGCAGTGGGCGGAATGAGACTTAGAGGAATGATGACGGAGCCATGAGGGGCCTCCCCTGGAGGTCCCATGGCCGAGAAAAGTGCTCCGAGCCCGGGGTGATAGAGAACCGTGAACGCCGCGGTTAAAGACCTCGGGTATCGCAGTGGGCGGAATGAGACTTAGAGGAATGATGACGGAGCCATGAGGGGCCCCCCCTGGAGGTCCCATGGCCGAGAAAAGTGCCCCGAGCCCGGGGAGATAGAGAACCGTAAAGCGCGCGGGTTTGGGGCTCGGGTCTTCCAGTGGGCGGAGTGAGACTTAAAGGAATATTGACGGAGCCATGAAGGGCCCCCCCTGGAGGTCCCATGGCCGAGAAAAGTGCTCCGAGCCCGGGGAGATAGAGAACCGTAAAGCGCGCGGGTTTGGGGCTCGGGTCTTCCAGTGGGCGGAGTGAGACTTAAAGGAATATTGACGGAGCCATGAAGGGCCCCCCCTGGAGGTCCCATGGCCGAGAAAAGTGCCCCGAGCCCGGGGAGATAGAGAACCGTAAAGCGCGCGGGTTTGGGGCTCGGGTCTTCCAGTGGGCGGAGTGAGACTTAAAGGAATATTGACGGAGCCATGAAGGGCCCCCCCTGGAGGTCCCATGGCCGAGAAAAGTGCTCCGAGCCCGGGGAGATAGAGAACCGTAAAGCGCGCGGGTTTGGGGCTCGGGTCTTCCAGTGGGCGCTCGTTCCAGCGGCGCGGGCTGGATGGTTTAGTCCGAGGAGGAGTGCTTAAGTGTGGGCCGGATAGGTTCGAGAGGTGCGCTGGGTTGGTGGAGGTCCAGCCCCGGAGGTTTGGAGCGGGGCGATGTAGCGAGCGAGGCCGAGTCGGGTGAGCCTGGGCCGGGCATGGGCGTTGGCGGCGATGGGGGTCTTCTCCCCGGAGGTTTGGAGCGGGCGATGGAGCGAGCGAGGCCGAGTCGGGTGAGCCTGGGCCGGGCATGGGCGTTGGCAGCGACGGGGGTGTCTTCCCCGGAGGTAAGTACCGTGGGGGGCAAGCGTGAGATATTCCAGGCCGGGAAAAGTGAGCTAAATTCGGCAAAGCGTTGTTAAAAAGGGGGGTCGGTTGATTTTTTTGTTAAATCTAAACGAACAAAGGGTGCGAGGCGTGAAAATTGCATTCAGCCGTGATTTTTTGGCAAAGTGCTAACCCTAGTGTTCTCCCAGTGGGACGTTTTAAAGTAGGACTTAGAAAAATTTCTGACCCTCTTCGCCCTAGGTAGCAAGCCCAAAACGGAGCACCTCGGAGAGGTAAAAATTCAGAGGGCATGGGGGTTTCCAGTGCGGTGCCGTCAGGACATTAGGGTTCCTTTAGAAAAGACGAAAGTTTGGGTACACCGTATGTAACTATGACAAGCCCAAGGCTCTGGTTCGCCTGTGGGCATGAATATAGTGAGATTTCCGCGTTATCTCACTGGAGGTGACCCCGGAACGGTTCAAAACCTAAGTCGAGACTTCCATGGGACCCCGGCGATGGGAGTTTGAAGCCCGAGGAGTGACGCCCTCTGGGCTAAGGTTGGTGGTAGGTTCGGCCCCCCTTTCTGGAGGTCTAAACTGACTTCCATGGACCCCGGTGATGCGAATTTGATGCCCGATGAGGAGCACACCTCTGGGCTAAGGGTGGTGGTATGCTCGGCCCCCCCCTCTGGATGTTTAAACTGACTTCCATGGACCCCGGTGATGCGAATTTGATGCCCGAGGAGTGACTCACCTCTGGGCTAAGGGTGGTGGTATGCTCGGCCCCCCCTCTGGAGGTCTAAACTGACTTCCATGGACCCCGGTGATGCGAATTTGATGCCCGAGGAGTGACTCACCTCTGGGCTAAGGGTGGTGGTATACTCGGCCCCCCCTCTGGAGGTCTCGAATGACTTCCATGGACCCCGGTGATGCGAATTTGATGCCCGATGAGGAGCACACCTCTGGGCTAAGGGTGGTGGTATGCTCGGCCCCCCCCCTCTGGATGTTTAAACTGACTTCCATGGACCCCGGTGATGCGAATTTGATGCCCGAGGAGTGACTCACCTCTGGGCTAAGGGTGGTGGTATGCCCAGCCCCCCCTCTGGAGGTCTCGAATGACTTCCATGGACCCCGGTGAAGCGTATTTCATGCCCGATGAGGAGCACACCTCTGGGCTAAGGGTGGTGGTATGCTCAGCCCCCCCTCTGGAGGTCTAAACTGACTTCCATGGACCCCGGTGATGCGAATTTGATGCCCGAGGAGTGACTCACCTCTGGGCTAAGGGTGGTGGTATGCCCGGCCCCCCCTCTGGAGGTCTCGAATGACTTCCATGGACCCCGGTGAAGCGTATTTCATGCCCGATGAGGAGCACACCTCTGGGCTAAGGGTGGTGGTATGCTCAGCCCCCCCTCTGGAGGTCTAAACTGACTTCCATGGACCCCGGTGATGCGAATTTGATGCCCGAGGAGTGACTCACCTCTGGGCTAAGGGTGGTGGTATGCCCGGCCCCCCCTCTGGAGGTCTCGAATGACTTCCATGGACCCCGGTGAAGCGTATTTCATGCCCGATGAGGAGCACACCTCTGGGCTAAGGGTGGTGGTATGCTCAGCCCCCCCTCTGGAGGTCTAAACTGACTTCCATGGACCCCGGTGATGCGAATTTGATGCCCGAGGAGTGACTCACCTCTGGGCTAAGGGTGGTGGTATGCCCGGCCCCCCCTCTGGAGGTCTCGAATGACTTCCATGGACCCCGGTGAAGCGTATTTCATGCCCGATGAGGAGCACACCTCTGGGCTAAGGGTGGTGGTATGCTCAGCCCCCCCTCTGGAGGTCTAAACTGACTTCCATGGACCCCGGTGATGCGAATTTGATGCCCGAGGAGTGACTCACCTCTGGGCTAAGGGTGGTGGTATGCCCGGCCCCCCCTCTGGAGGTCTCGAATGACTTCCATGGACCCCGGTGAAGCGTATTTCATGCCCGATGAGGAGCACACCTCTGGGCTAAGGGTGGTGGTATGCTCAGCCCCCCCTCTGGAGGTCTAAACTGACTTCCATGGACCCCGGTGATGCGAATTTCATGCCCGAGGAGTGATGCCCTCTGGGCTAAGGGTGGTGGTAAGCCCGGCCCCCCCTCTCTGGAGGTCTAGATTGACTTCCATGGACCCCGGTTAAGCGTATTTCATGCCCGAGGAGTGACGCCCTCTGGGCTAAGGGTGGTGGTATGCCCGGCCCCCCCTCTGGAGGTCTCCAAAACCTAAGTCGAGACTTCCATGGACCCCGGTTATCCGAATTTCATGCCCGAGGAGTGACGCCCTCTGGGCTTAGGGTGGTGGTAAGCCCGGCCCCACTCTCTGGAGGTCTAAACTGACTTCCATGGACCCCGGTGATCCGAATTTCATGCCCGAGGAGTGACGCCCTCTCGGCTAGGGTGGTGGTAAGTGCAGCCCCCCCTCTCTGGAGGTCTAAAATGACTTCCATGGACCCCGGTGAAGCGAATTTCATGCCCGAGGAGTGACGCCCTCTCGGCTAGGGTGGTGGTAAGCCAGGCCCCCCCTCTCTGGAGGTCAAAACTGACTTCCATGGACCCCGGTATAGCGTATTTCATGCCCGAGGAGTGACGCCCTCTGGGCTAAGGGTGGTGGTATGCCCGGCCCCCCCTCTGGAGGTCTCCAAAACCTAAGTCGAGACTTCCATGGACCCCGGTTATCCGAATTTCATGCCCGAGGAGTGACGCCCTCTGGGCTTAGGGTGGTGGTAAGCCCGGCCCCACTCTCTGGAGGTCTAAACTGACTTCCATGGACCCCGGTTATCTGAATTTCATGCCCGAGGAGTGACGCCCTCTGGGCTTAGGGTGGTGGTAAGCCCGGCCCCACTCTCTGGAGGTCTAAACTGACTTCCATGGACCCCGGTTATCCGAATTTCATGCCCGAGGAGTGATGAACCTCTGGGCTAAGGGTGGTGGTAAGTGCAGCCCCCCCTCTGGAGGTTTCCAAAACCTAAGTCGAGACTTCCATGGACCCCGGTGATGCGAATTTCAAGCCCGAGGAGTGGTGCCCTCTGGGCTAAGGGTGGTGGTAAGCCCGGCCCCCCCCCTCTCTGGAGGTCTAAAAGGACTTCCATGGACCCCGGTATAGCGTATTTCATGCCCGAGGAGTGACGCCCTCTGGGCTTAGGGTGGTGGTAAGTGCAGCCCCCCCTCTGGAGGTTTCCAAAACCTAAGTCGAGACTTCCATGGACCCCGGTGATGCGAATTTCAAGCCCGAGGAGTGGTGCCCTCTGGGCTAAGGGTGGTGGTAAGCCCGGCCCCCCCTCTCTGGAGGTCTAAACTGACTTCCATGGACCCCGGTGTAGCGTATTTCATGCCCGAGGAGTGACGCCCTCTGGGCTTAGGGTGGTGGTAAGCCAGGCCCCCCCCCTCTCTGGAGGTCAAAATTGACTTCCATGGACCCCGGTTATCCGAATTTTATGCCCGAGGAGTGACGCCCTCTGGGCTAAGGGTGGTGGTAAGTCCGGCTCCCACCCTCTGGATGCGTTCAAAACCTAAGTCGAGACTTCCATGGACCCCGGTGATGCGAAGTGACATGCCCGAAGAGTGGTGCCTTCTGGGCTAAGGTTGTGATAAGCCCGGTCTCTCCTCTGGAGGTCTGTGGTTTTAAAGTGAATATTTTCTAAGTCCCTCACCTGAGATTTTAAGAGAATCAGGACCCTCCTCAAGCCTCGTAGCGAGTCCGAGGGAGGTTCATCGTTGTCGGCTATGCGAAAGGGGTTCAGACGCCTCTAATCCTGTGGGCATATGGTTTCTCAGCCTGGTGCCGTCGGGATATTAGGGAGGCATTAAATCAGACGTAAGTTTGGGTAACAGCGATGCGAAACGCTATGCCCAAAGGAGTGGCTTCCCGATGGGCTTGAAATAATGGGAATGTCCGCTCTGCTTCCCTGGATGTGTTCAAAACCTAAGTCGAGACATCCGTAGACCCCGTTGATGCGAATTCCATGCCCGAGGAGTGACGCCCTCTGGGCTTAAGGGTGGTGGTAAGACCGGCCCCACTCTCTGGAGGTCTAAACTGACTTCCATGGACCCCGGTGATTCGAATTTCAAGCCCGAGGAGGTGCACACCTCCGGGCTAAGGGGATGGTTTGGGTGGCCTCCCCTCTGGATGTGTTCAAAACCTAAGTTGAGACATCCATAGACCCCGGTAATCCGAATTTCATGCCCGAGGAGTGACGCCCTCTGGGCTTAAGAGTGGTGGTAAGACCGGCCCCACTCTCTGGAGGTCTAAACTGACTTCCATGGACCCCGGTGATGCGAATTTCATGCCCGAGGAGTGGCGCCCTCTGGGCTAAGAGTGGTGGTAAGACCGGCCCCACTCTCTGGATGTCTAAAATGACTTCCATGGACCCCGGTGATTCGAATTTGAAGCCCGAGGAGGTGCACACCTCCGGGCTAAGGGGATGGTTTGGGTGGCCTCCCCTCTGGATGTGTTCAAAACCTAAGTTGAGACATCCATAGACCCCGGTAATCCGAATTTCATGCCCGAGGAGTGACGCCCTCTGGGCTTAAGGGTGGTGGTAAGACCGGCCCCACTCTCTGGATGTCTAAAATGACTTCCATGGACCCCGGTGATGCGAATACACAAGCCCGAGGAGTGGCACACCTCTGGGCTAAGGGGATGGTTTGGGTTGCCTCCCCTCTGGAGGTCTAAAAATGACTTCCATAGACCCCGGCGAAGCGAATTTAAAGCCCGAGGACTGGCACCCCTCTGGGCTAAGGGGATGGTTAGGGTGGCCTCCCCTCTGGATGTCTAAAATGACTTCCATGGACCCCGGTGATGCGAATACACAAGCCCGAGGATTGGCACACCTCTGGGCTAAGGGGATGGTTTGGGTTGCCTCCCCTCTGGAGGTCTAAAAATGACTTCCATAGACCCCGGCGAAGCGAATTTAAAGCCCGAGGACTGGCACCCCTCTGGGCTAAGGGGATGGTTAGGGTGGCCTCCCCTCTGGATGTCTAAAATGACTTCCATGGACCCCGGTGATGCGAATACACAAGCCCGAGGAGTGGCACACCTCTGGGCTAAGGGGATGGTTTGGGTTGCCTCCCCTCTGGAGGTCTAAAAAATGACTTCCATAGACCCCGGCGAAGCGAATTTAAAGCCCGAGGACTGGCACCCCTCTGGGCTAAGGGTGGTGGTTAATCCGGCCCCCCCTTCTGGATGTGTTCAAAACCTAAGTCGAGACATCCATGGACCCCCGGTGATGCGAAGTGACATGCCCGAGGAGTGACGCCCTCTGGGCTAAGGTTGTGATAAGCCCGGTCTCTCCTCTGGAGGTCTGTGGTTTTAAAGTGAAAATTTTCTAAGTCCCTCACCTGAGATTTTAAGAAAATCAGGACCCTCCTCAAGCCTCGTAGCGAGTCCGAGGGAGGTTCATCGTTGTCGGCTATGCGAACGAGGTTCCAACGCCTCAAATCCTGTGGGCATATGGTTTCTCAGCCTGGTGCCGTCGGGATATTAGGGAGGCATTAAATCAGACGTAAGTTTGGGTAACAGCGATGCGAAACGCTATGCCCAAAGGAGTGGCTTCCCGATGGGCTTGAAATAATGGGAATGTCCGCTCTGCTTCCCTGGATGTGTTCAAAACCTAAGTCGAGACATCCGTAGACCCCGTTGATGCGAATTCCATGCCCGAGGAGTGGCACACCTCTGGGCTAAGGGTTGGTGGTAAGTCAGGCCCCACCCTCTGGAGGTTTTCAAAACCTAAGTCGAGACCTCCGTAGACCCCGGTGATGCGAATACCGAAGCCCGAGGACTGGCACCCCTCTGGGCTAGGGTGGGGATAAGATATGCCCCCACCCTCTGGAGGTTTTCAAAACCTAAGTCGAGACCTCCGTAGACCCCGGTGATGCGAAATGACATGCCCGAGGACTGGCACCCCTCTGGGCTAGGGTGGGGATAAGATATGCCCCCACCCTCTGGAGGTTTTTAAAACCTAAGTCGAGACCTCCATAGAACCCCGGTGATGCGAAGTGACATGCCCGAGGACTGGCACCCCTCTGGGCTAGGGTGGTGGTTAATCCGGCCCCACCTCTGGAGGTTTTCAAAACCTAAGTCGAGACCTCCATAGACCCCGGTGATGCGAATACCGAAGCCCGAGGACTGGCACCCCTCTGGGCTAGGGTGGTGGTTAATCCGGCCCCCCCTCTGGAGGTTTTCAAAACCTAAGTCGAGACCTCCATAGACCCCGGTGATGCGAATACCGAAGCCCGAGGACTGGCACCCCTCTGGGCTAAGGGGATGGTTTGGGTGGCCTCCCCTTCAATCCCGATGATTCGTTCGATATATGCCCAGGGAGGTGAACACTTCTCTGGGCGTGAGGGGGTCGAGCGTATGAGGGTTGTACCCCGTTATGGTTCCTACTATAAACGAATCCGAGCGGCGGGTCCACAGGCCACCGACCACCTGCCCACTTGCGGGGTGGGTGCGACGGGCCGCCCGCCGGCAGTTGTCCCCGTTCCTAACCTAACTCTTGCCCGTGCGCGAGTCGAAAGGGGCATACAAACCCCCGAGGCGAAGACCGGCGTTCCGCTTGGTCTAATGTGGGATCTCCCAGATTTTCCCCTCCGCGGGGACTTGGGAGCGCACCACCGGGCCCCCGCGCTGGAAACGGCCGGAGGCAAAGAGCGCATTAGAGGTGTCACGGATCGGTCTTTTTAAACGGACCGCGGCTGGAAGTTCGCAGGGGAAGAGGCGCTCGGTTTACGGTTCCCGGGCCCGACCCCCTTCGTCTTCTTAAATCGAGAAAACTAACCGTAGGCTCCGGGGGGGCGAATCGTAAAACCTTTGCCGACCTCCTCGCACTGCGAGGGGGCCAGGATTTTGCGGCTTGTCCGCGTATCGGTCCTACCAAGGACCGCGGCTGGAAGTTCGGTGGTGAGCCCTCGACCTTACGAGATTGGGGGCAAAACCCTTCGTCTTCTGAACATCAGACGGCTCCGGGGGGGGCGTACCGTAAAACCTATGCCGACCTCCTCGCGCTTTGAGGGGGCCAGGAAATTCTCTTCCATTCTCTTCCCTTAAACGGACGTCCTTTACGCCCGTTCGAAATGCGGCATACCCGGAGCACCAGGGGCAGGCTTCTAATCCGAAATAATACCGGCTTTTAGAACGATCCTCCCCGCCACGTGCTCCAGCCTCCATGGCTCGTGGACCCCCCGTAACAGGGGGTCCGCTTGTCCCAGAATCGTTCCGAGGGAGACTTAGCCGATCCGTCGGTCTAATTTCCACCGCAGTTTGGGTCCGTTAAAAGGTCCGAGTCGGTGGTGCCTTAGGGTCGGGATCCTATTGAGGGAAGGAACCGGCCCCTAGCCTGCACCGTCCGGGCCTTGAATCGTACATTTTCCAAGTAGTCAAACCCCCGATTGCAGACCCACCTCCGGGGGGTCTCGTTCGAAAAGCCTTTCCGCGGTGCGCGTCTCTTCCTCCTTCGGGGGGTCGAGTTCCACGCACCACCGACTCTCTCTCTTTCCCCAAGCCGGGTTTGAGTACCAGAGGGATCGGCCTGGTTGATCCTGCCAGTATCATATGCTTGTCTCAAAGATTAAGCCATGCAAGTCTAAGTACACACGGGCGTTGGTACAGTGAAACTGCGAATGGCTCATTAAATCAGTTATGGTTCCTTTGATCGCTCCACACGTTACTTGGTATAACTGTGGTAATTCCAGAGCTAATACATGCAAACGAAGCGTTGGAAGTGGGGGTGCCGTTTCGAGGTGGTCGGTGACTGGTTCACCTTCCCCCCTCGGCGCCCCCCACGGATACGTGCATTTATCAGAACCAAAAAACCCCCTCCCGACTCCGGTCGGGTCCGCTTTGGTGACTCTAGATAACCTTTGGCCGATCGCAGAGCCCTTCGGGGCGGCGACGTCTCATTCGAGTGTCTGCCCTATCAACTTTCGACGGTAGTCTACGGGACTACGTGTGGTGACCACGGGTAACGGGGAATCTGGGTTCGATTCCGGAGAGGGAGCCTGAGAAACGGCTACCACATCCAAGGAAGGCAGCAGGCGCGCAAATTACCCATTCCCGACACGGGGAGGTAGTGACGAAAAATATCGGTGCGAGGCCCCGTTTGAAGGTTTCGGGACCGAAATGAACTCAATCTACGTCCGTGGGTGAGGACCCATTGGAGGGCAAGTCTGGTGCCAGCAGCCGCGGTAATTCCAGCTCCAATAGCGTATGTTAACGTTGCTGCAGTTAAAAAGCTCGTAGTTGGATCCGGGGACGGGTCCCGGCTGCCGGGCCTCTGCCCGTCCGGACTTCGCGGTGGGAAGCTGCCCCTCTCCGGGGGGGTTGGGGACCCCCCGCGGGTCTCTGGGTGGAGGTCGCGGGACCTTGTCCCTACTCATCCGGTGTCCTCTGCTCCCTTCCTCCGCGGAGAGGCCCTTAGCTGGGTCGTCCGCCGCGGTTGAATACGTGGGGGGCGGAAGGGTCCGGTGCGTTTACTTTGAACAAAACAGAGTGCTCAAAGCAGGCCGAAGCGTGCCTTGAATGGACTGAGCTAGGAATAATGGAATAAGGCCTTCCCATGGGGGGCGAGTCGGAGCTCTTCGGCGAGGCGGCCGGGCGGGGCCGTTTTCTGGCCGCCGCACGGTTCCCCGAGCCGGGGGGGTATCCGACCGCTCTCTTGGTCCTATTTCGTGGGTTTGACGGACCAAAGGTCATGATTAAGAGGGACGGCCGGGGGCATTCGTACCGCACCGAGAGAGGTGAAATTCGTAGACCGGTGCGGGACGGACAAAAGCGAAGGCATTTGCCAAGAATGTTTTCATTAATCAAGAACGAAAGTCGGAGGATCGAAGACGATCAGGTACCGTCGTAGTTCCGACCGTAAACTATGCCGACCCGCGATCCGGCGGCGTTGGGTTAACGACTATGACCCGCCGGGCAGCGTCCGGGAAACCACGAGTCTTTGGGCTCTGGGGGGAGTACGGTTGCAAAGCTGAAACTTAAAGGAATTGACGGAAGGGCACCACCAGGAGTGGAGCTTGCGGCTTAATTTGACTCAACGCGGGGAACCTAACCCGGCCCGGACACGGTAAGGATTGACAGATTGACGGCTCTTTCTCGATTCTGTGGGTGGTGGTGCATGGCCGTTGGTAGTTCGTGGAGCGATTCGTCTGGTCAATTCCGGTAACGAACGAGATCCCATCCTTTAAGTAGTTACACGGCCCCTCTCCTGGGTCGGACTCTATCCCCGAAGGTCCCCGTTCGCGGGGGGTCCCCATCGGGGTGGGGGTGTTGGGGGTTTCGGCGGGGGTCCGGTTCTACCCCGGATCGGTTCGGGGAGGTGATGCGGTTGACGGGGGTTCAGTTCTGCGTCGAGTGGGTGGCTCCGGCCTCTCCCCTTCGCGTTCGGTTCCCTCCCCGATGCCGTCCGCACCTCGTTCCGCTCTCCGGGTGTGGGTTGTCCGTCCTTCGCCTTCGCCTTCCCTCTCCCCTCCCCGGTGCCCTCCCGCTTACCGCGGGCCTGAAGGTTGGGGTTCGCCCGGTGGGAATCAGCGGTCGGTGGCTAAACTTCTTAGAGCGATTTGTGGCACAGAAGCCACTTGAGAAATGGAGCAATAACAGGTCTGTGATGCCCTTAGAAGTCCGGGGTCGCACGTGAGCTACAATGGCTGGTTCAACATGTAAGTTACCCTACGCCGAGAGGTGCGGGCAATCCTATGAACGCCATTCCCCGCTGGGGACAGGGGATTGCAACTATTCCCCTCGAACGAGGAATTCCAAGTAGGCGCGGGTCACCAGCCCGCGTCGATTAAGTCCCTGCCCTTTGTACACACCGCCCGTCGCTACTACCGATCGGATGCCTCGGTGAGGTCCTCGGACCGTCCCCGGGGCGGCCCTCGAACGGGGGTCGCCTCCGGGCGATGGGAAGTCGATCGAACCCGGACATCTAGAGGGAGTAAAAGTCGTAACAAGGTTTTCGTAGGGGAACCTGCGGAAGGATCAATAACGGTGACCTGGCCGCGGTCGGCGCCCGCCGTCCGTGCCGGTTGTCGAGTCGGACTCGAGAGGCCGAACCTCCCCCCCGGCGGGTACCTTCAAGGTATGGACCGCAGAAGCCTCGTACCTTTCGTCGTCGGCCGACGTGAGTCTCTCCCCCCTCCGGGTGGGTGGACGTAGCGAGCCGGCTTCGGAACTCGGGGTTATGCGAGGACCGCCTTAGGTGCATAGGTACCCCGGTCCGCCCCTCCCGTTCGCGGGGGGAAGAGTGGCGCCGGAGCCGCCCGCCGGGTAGTTAAACCCAAAAAACCATTGATCGTTGAAGGCTTGATTGTGCGTGCGCGAGTCAAAGGGGCTTACTCACCCCCAGGGCGTTGGCCGGTGCTCGCCGGCCTCGGTGGGATCTCCCTGAACCCATCCCCCCGGCACAGGGGGCGGTGGTGGACGGGAGCGTACCGCCGGGCGAAACTCTTTCCCCTCACGGGGTTAGAGCGGAGCTTAAGAGCGCATGCAAAATACCCCCGATGTTGGCTTCGCAGAGACGGACCGTATAATAGTCTAAGGCCGGTGCGCGAGTTGAAGGGGCCTCACGAACCCCGGATGCGTTTATAAACACCCGAAAGGAGACGGCCGGTGCCCGCCGGTCCTGACTAGGTGGGATCTACCCAGCGCCTTCCCCTAAGCGGGGACTTGGGAGCGTACCACCGGGCCTCGCTCATACCCTCCGGGGTGGAGAGCTTGGCTTTGAGCGCACGCCTGAATGCCTTAGACCGGGACCCGTAACGCAGCGAACCAAACCCCTGGGCCTCGCCGGGAACGGCGGGTGCCTAGACCCCGGTCTCCTAAACCACGTAAGTCTCGGGCACCTACTCGGGCGATCGTCCCCCGGGCCGTAACTCCTCGGTCCGGTGGTGACGCCCAGGTTCAATGACCTTTCCCCCCCTGCACGGGGGTGGAAGGCACCCGGCTTGAAATATATTGGCAAAAATTGTCTCTTGTTCGAATGGCTTCCTTCGCCCGGCCTGTAACGGGCCGGGCACAAACCCGAATACGACTCTTAGCGGTGGATCACTCGGCTCGTGCTTCGATGAAGAACGCAGCCATCTGCGTTAACTAATGTGAATTGCAGGACACAGATCATCGAAATTTCGAACGCATATTGCGGCCGCGGGGGTCCATCCCGCGGCCACGCCTGTCTGAGGGTCGCTTTACCCATCGATCGGTCTCCGCGCCCCCGCTGAGAGAGAGAGACCGCGGCTGGAAGCTCGCAGGGCCTGAAAACGGCCCTTCGTCTTCCCAAACGAAGACTCGGTTCCGAGCCAGTCCACGCGGCCCGTGTTGCGAGAGAGCTCCGTACAGGGAACGGAGGGAGAGCCGAGTAGGTCCGGGTCCACGTCCGTTACGGTCTCTCCCCGAGTCCCGAGCGGGGCTCCGCGCAGTCGGACGCGGGGGTGGCGAGTGCCGATTAAACCCAGCGAGCGGGCGAGTGAGCGGGCGGGCGAGCGGCCGGGGTGGGGGGGAAGGTGTCGCGGAGTTCGGTCTCGTGCCGGGCTCTCGCCCCTCGCCCCTAGCCTTCGGCCCTCCGCCTCCGCCCTCGCCCCCGCATAAGAAACCTCTGTGTGCGGCCTCAGATCAGACGAGACGACCCGCTGAACTTAAGCATATCAGTAAGCGGAGGAAAAGAAACTAACAAGGATTCCCTTAGTAGCGGCGAGCGAACAGGGAAGAGCCCAGCGCTGAATCCCACTTTCCCCTGACCGGGGTTGGCCGGGAAATGTAGCGTACGGAAGTCCGTAAGATCCGTCTCGGTG
>NW_027101104.1:509588-529588 GCF_029633855.1 Hoplias malabaricus | reverse complement strand
CTCACCTCTGGGCTAAGGGTGGTGGTATGCCCAGCCCCCCCTCTGGAGGTCTCGAATGACTTCCATGGACCCCGGTGAAGCGTATTTCATGCCCGATGAGGAGCACACCTCTGGGCTAAGGGTGGTGGTATGCTCAGCCCCCCCTCTGGAGGTCTAAACTGACTTCCATGGACCCCGGTGATGCGAATTTGATGCCCGAGGAGTGACTCACCTCTGGGCTAAGGGTGGTGGTATGCCCGGCCCCCCCTCTGGAGGTCTCGAATGACTTCCATGGACCCCGGTGAAGCGTATTTCATGCCCGATGAGGAGCACACCTCTGGGCTAAGGGTGGTGGTATGCTCAGCCCCCCCTCTGGAGGTCTAAACTGACTTCCATGGACCCCGGTGATGCGAATTTGATGCCCGAGGAGTGACTCACCTCTGGGCTAAGGGTGGTGGTATGCCCGGCCCCCCCTCTGGAGGTCTCGAATGACTTCCATGGACCCCGGTGAAGCGTATTTCATGCCCGATGAGGAGCACACCTCTGGGCTAAGGGTGGTGGTATGCTCAGCCCCCCCTCTGGAGGTCTAAACTGACTTCCATGGACCCCGGTGATGCGAATTTGATGCCCGAGGAGTGACTCACCTCTGGGCTAAGGGTGGTGGTATGCCCGGCCCCCCCTCTGGAGGTCTCGAATGACTTCCATGGACCCCGGTGAAGCGTATTTCATGCCCGATGAGGAGCACACCTCTGGGCTAAGGGTGGTGGTATGCTCAGCCCCCCCTCTGGAGGTCTAAACTGACTTCCATGGACCCCGGTGATGCGAATTTGATGCCCGAGGAGTGACTCACCTCTGGGCTAAGGGTGGTGGTATGCCCGGCCCCCCCTCTGGAGGTCTCGAATGACTTCCATGGACCCCGGTGAAGCGTATTTCATGCCCGATGAGGAGCACACCTCTGGGCTAAGGGTGGTGGTATGCTCAGCCCCCCCTCTGGAGGTCTAAACTGACTTCCATGGACCCCGGTGATGCGAATTTCATGCCCGAGGAGTGATGCCCTCTGGGCTAAGGGTGGTGGTAAGCCCGGCCCCCCCTCTCTGGAGGTCTAGATTGACTTCCATGGACCCCGGTTAAGCGTATTTCATGCCCGAGGAGTGACGCCCTCTGGGCTAAGGGTGGTGGTATGCCCGGCCCCCCCTCTGGAGGTCTCCAAAACCTAAGTCGAGACTTCCATGGACCCCGGTTATCCGAATTTCATGCCCGAGGAGTGACGCCCTCTGGGCTTAGGGTGGTGGTAAGCCCGGCCCCACTCTCTGGAGGTCTAAACTGACTTCCATGGACCCCGGTGATCCGAATTTCATGCCCGAGGAGTGACGCCCTCTCGGCTAGGGTGGTGGTAAGTGCAGCCCCCCCTCTCTGGAGGTCTAAAATGACTTCCATGGACCCCGGTGAAGCGAATTTCATGCCCGAGGAGTGACGCCCTCTCGGCTAGGGTGGTGGTAAGCCAGGCCCCCCCTCTCTGGAGGTCAAAACTGACTTCCATGGACCCCGGTATAGCGTATTTCATGCCCGAGGAGTGACGCCCTCTGGGCTAAGGGTGGTGGTATGCCCGGCCCCCCCTCTGGAGGTCTCCAAAACCTAAGTCGAGACTTCCATGGACCCCGGTTATCCGAATTTCATGCCCGAGGAGTGACGCCCTCTGGGCTTAGGGTGGTGGTAAGCCCGGCCCCACTCTCTGGAGGTCTAAACTGACTTCCATGGACCCCGGTTATCTGAATTTCATGCCCGAGGAGTGACGCCCTCTGGGCTTAGGGTGGTGGTAAGCCCGGCCCCACTCTCTGGAGGTCTAAACTGACTTCCATGGACCCCGGTTATCCGAATTTCATGCCCGAGGAGTGATGAACCTCTGGGCTAAGGGTGGTGGTAAGTGCAGCCCCCCCTCTGGAGGTTTCCAAAACCTAAGTCGAGACTTCCATGGACCCCGGTGATGCGAATTTCAAGCCCGAGGAGTGGTGCCCTCTGGGCTAAGGGTGGTGGTAAGCCCGGCCCCCCCCTCTCTGGAGGTCTAAAAGGACTTCCATGGACCCCGGTATAGCGTATTTCATGCCCGAGGAGTGACGCCCTCTGGGCTTAGGGTGGTGGTAAGTGCAGCCCCCCCTCTGGAGGTTTCCAAAACCTAAGTCGAGACTTCCATGGACCCCGGTGATGCGAATTTCAAGCCCGAGGAGTGGTGCCCTCCGGGCTAAGGGTGGTGGTAAGCCCGGCCCCCCCTCTCTGGAGGTCTAAACTGACTTCCATGGACCCCGGTGTAGCGTATTTCATGCCCGAGGAGTGACGCCCTCTGGGCTTAGGGTGGTGGTAAGCCAGGCCCCCCCCCTCTCTGGAGGTCAAAATTGACTTCCATGGACCCCGGTTATCCGAATTTTATGCCCGAGGAGTGACGCCCTCTGGGCTAAGGGTGGTGGTAAGTCCGGCTCCCACCCTCTGGATGCGTTCAAAACCTAAGTCGAGACTTCCATGGACCCCGGTGATGCGAAGTGACATGCCCGAAGAGTGGTGCCTTCTGGGCTAAGGTTGTGATAAGCCCGGTCTCTCCTCTGGAGGTCTGTGGTTTTAAAGTGAATATTTTCTAAGTCCCTCACCTGAGATTTTAAGAGAATCAGGACCCTCCTCAAGCCTCGTAGCGAGTCCGAGGGAGGTTCATCGTTGTCGGCTATGCGAAAGGGGTTCAGACGCCTCTAATCCTGTGGGCATATGGTTTCTCAGCCTGGTGCCGTCGGGATATTAGGGAGGCATTAAATCAGACGTAAGTTTGGGTAACAGCGATGCGAAACGCTATGCCCAAAGGAGTGGCTTCCCGATGGGCTTGAAATAATGGGAATGTCCGCTCTGCTTCCCTGGATGTGTTCAAAACCTAAGTCGAGACATCCGTAGACCCCGTTGATGCGAATTCCATGCCCGAGGAGTGACGCCCTCTGGGCTTAAGGGTGGTGGTAAGACCGGCCCCACTCTCTGGAGGTCTAAACTGACTTCCATGGACCCCGGTGATTCGAATTTCAAGCCCGAGGAGGTGCACACCTCCGGGCTAAGGGGATGGTTTGGGTGGCCTCCCCTCTGGATGTGTTCAAAACCTAAGTTGAGACATCCATAGACCCCGGTAATCCGAATTTCATGCCCGAGGAGTGACGCCCTCTGGGCTTAAGAGTGGTGGTAAGACCGGCCCCACTCTCTGGAGGTCTAAACTGACTTCCATGGACCCCGGTGATGCGAATTTCATGCCCGAGGAGTGGCGCCCTCTGGGCTAAGAGTGGTGGTAAGACCGGCCCCACTCTCTGGATGTCTAAAATGACTTCCATGGACCCCGGTGATTCGAATTTGAAGCCCGAGGAGGTGCACACCTCCGGGCTAAGGGGATGGTTTGGGTGGCCTCCCCTCTGGATGTGTTCAAAACCTAAGTTGAGACATCCATAGACCCCGGTAATCCGAATTTCATGCCCGAGGAGTGACGCCCTCTGGGCTTAAGGGTGGTGGTAAGACCGGCCCCACTCTCTGGATGTCTAAAATGACTTCCATGGACCCCGGTGATGCGAATACACAAGCCCGAGGAGTGGCACACCTCTGGGCTAAGGGGATGGTTTGGGTTGCCTCCCCTCTGGAGGTCTAAAAATGACTTCCATAGACCCCGGCGAAGCGAATTTAAAGCCCGAGGACTGGCACCCCTCTGGGCTAAGGGGATGGTTAGGGTGGCCTCCCCTCTGGATGTCTAAAATGACTTCCATGGACCCCGGTGATGCGAATACACAAGCCCGAGGATTGGCACACCTCTGGGCTAAGGGGATGGTTTGGGTTGCCTCCCCTCTGGAGGTCTAAAAATGACTTCCATAGACCCCGGCGAAGCGAATTTAAAGCCCGAGGACTGGCACCCCTCTGGGCTAAGGGGATGGTTAGGGTGGCCTCCCCTCTGGATGTCTAAAATGACTTCCATGGACCCCGGTGATGCGAATACACAAGCCCGAGGAGTGGCACACCTCTGGGCTAAGGGGATGGTTTGGGTTGCCTCCCCTCTGGAGGTCTAAAAAATGACTTCCATAGACCCCGGCGAAGCGAATTTAAAGCCCGAGGACTGGCACCCCTCTGGGCTAAGGGTGGTGGTTAATCCGGCCCCCCCTTCTGGATGTGTTCAAAACCTAAGTCGAGACATCCATGGACCCCCGGTGATGCGAAGTGACATGCCCGAGGAGTGACGCCCTCTGGGCTAAGGTTGTGATAAGCCCGGTCTCTCCTCTGGAGGTCTGTGGTTTTAAAGTGAAAATTTTCTAAGTCCCTCACCTGAGATTTTAAGAAAATCAGGACCCTCCTCAAGCCTCGTAGCGAGTCCGAGGGAGGTTCATCGTTGTCGGCTATGCGAACGAGGTTCCAACGCCTCAAATCCTGTGGGCATATGGTTTCTCAGCCTGGTGCCGTCGGGATATTAGGGAGGCATTAAATCAGACGTAAGTTTGGGTAACAGCGATGCGAAACGCTATGCCCAAAGGAGTGGCTTCCCGATGGGCTTGAAATAATGGGAATGTCCGCTCTGCTTCCCTGGATGTGTTCAAAACCTAAGTCGAGACATCCGTAGACCCCGTTGATGCGAATTCCATGCCCGAGGAGTGGCACACCTCTGGGCTAAGGGTTGGTGGTAAGTCAGGCCCCACCCTCTGGAGGTTTTCAAAACCTAAGTCGAGACCTCCGTAGACCCCGGTGATGCGAATACCGAAGCCCGAGGACTGGCACCCCTCTGGGCTAGGGTGGGGATAAGATATGCCCCCACCCTCTGGAGGTTTTCAAAACCTAAGTCGAGACCTCCGTAGACCCCGGTGATGCGAAATGACATGCCCGAGGACTGGCACCCCTCTGGGCTAGGGTGGGGATAAGATATGCCCCCACCCTCTGGAGGTTTTTAAAACCTAAGTCGAGACCTCCATAGAACCCCGGTGATGCGAAGTGACATGCCCGAGGACTGGCACCCCTCTGGGCTAGGGTGGTGGTTAATCCGGCCCCACCTCTGGAGGTTTTCAAAACCTAAGTCGAGACCTCCATAGACCCCGGTGATGCGAATACCGAAGCCCGAGGACTGGCACCCCTCTGGGCTAGGGTGGTGGTTAATCCGGCCCCCCCTCTGGAGGTTTTCAAAACCTAAGTCGAGACCTCCATAGACCCCGGTGATGCGAATACCGAAGCCCGAGGACTGGCACCCCTCTGGGCTAAGGGGATGGTTTGGGTGGCCTCCCCTTCAATCCCGATGATTCGTTCGATATATGCCCAGGGAGGTGAACACTTCTCTGGGCGTGAGGGGGTCGAGCGTATGAGGGTTGTACCCCGTTATGGTTCCTACTATAAACGAATCCGAGCGGCGGGTCCACAGGCCACCGACCACCTGCCCACTTGCGGGGTGGGTGCGACGGGCCGCCCGCCGGCAGTTGTCCCCGTTCCTAACCTAACTCTTGCCCGTGCGCGAGTCGAAAGGGGCATACAAACCCCCGAGGCGAAGACCGGCGTTCCGCTTGGTCTAATGTGGGATCTCCCAGATTTTCCCCTCCGCGGGGACTTGGGAGCGCACCACCGGGCCCCCGCGCTGGAAACGGCCGGAGGCAAAGAGCGCATTAGAGGTGTCACGGATCGGTCTTTTTAAACGGACCGCGGCTGGAAGTTCGCAGGGGAAGAGGCGCTCGGTTTACGGTTCCCGGGCCCCGACCCCCTTCGTCTTCTTAAATCGAGAAAACTAACCGTAGGCTCCGGGGGGGCGAATCGTAAAACCTTTGCCGACCTCCTCGCACTGCGAGGGGGCCAGGATTTGCGGCTTGTCCGCGTATCGGTCCTACCAAGGACCGCGGCTGGAAGTTCGCAGGGGAAGAGGCGCTCGGTTTACGGTTCCCGGGCCCCGACCCCCTTCGTCTTCTTAAATCGAGAAAACTAACCGTAGGCTCCGGGGGGCGAATCGTAAAACCTTTGCCGACCTCCTCGCACTGCGAGGGGGCCAGGATTTTGCGGCTTGTCCGCGTATCGGTCCTACCAAGGACCGCGGCTGGAAGTTCGGTGGTGAGCCCTCGACCTTACGAGATTGGGGGCAAAACCCTTCGTCTTCTGAACATCAGACGGCTCCGGGGGGGGCGTACCGTAAAACCTATGCCGACCTCCTCGCGCTTTGAGGGGGCCAGGAAATTCTCTTCCATTCTCTTCCCTTAAACGGACGTCCTTTACGCCCGTTCGAAATGCGGCATACCCGGAGCACCAGGGGCAGGCTTCTAATCCGAAATAATACCGGCTTTTAGAACGATCCTCCCCGCCACGTGCTCCAGCCTCCATGGCTCGTGGACCCCCCGTAACAGGGGGTCCGCTTGTCCCAGAATCGTTCCGAGGGAGACTTAGCCGATCCGTCGGTCTAATTTCCACCGCAGTTTGGGTCCGTTAAAAGGTCCGAGTCGGTGGTGCCTTAGGGTCGGGATCCTATTGAGGGAAGGAACCGGCCCCTAGCCTGCACCGTCCGGGCCTTGAATCGTACATTTTCCAAGTAGTCAAACCCCCGATTGCAGACCCACCTCCGGGGGGTCTCGTTCGAAAAGCCTTTCCGCGGTGCGCGTCTCTTCCTCCTTCGGGGGGGTCGAGTTCCACGCACCACCGACTCTCTCTCTTTCCCCAAGCCGGGTTTGAGTACCAGAGGGATCGGCCTGGTTGATCCTGCCAGTATCATATGCTTGTCTCAAAGATTAAGCCATGCAAGTCTAAGTACACACGGGCGTTGGTACAGTGAAACTGCGAATGGCTCATTAAATCAGTTATGGTTCCTTTGATCGCTCCACACGTTACTTGGTATAACTGTGGTAATTCCAGAGCTAATACATGCAAACGAAGCGTTGGAAGTGGGGGTGCCGTTTCGAGGTGGTCGGTGACTGGTTCACCTTCCCCCCTCGGCGCCCCCCACGGATACGTGCATTTATCAGAACCAAAAAACCCCCTCCCGACTCCGGTCGGGTCCGCTTTGGTGACTCTAGATAACCTTTGGCCGATCGCAGAGCCCTTCGGGGCGGCGACGTCTCATTCGAGTGTCTGCCCTATCAACTTTCGACGGTAGTCTACGGGACTACGTGTGGTGACCACGGGTAACGGGGAATCTGGGTTCGATTCCGGAGAGGGAGCCTGAGAAACGGCTACCACATCCAAGGAAGGCAGCAGGCGCGCAAATTACCCATTCCCGACACGGGGAGGTAGTGACGAAAAATATCGGTGCGAGGCCCCGTTTGAAGGTTTCGGGACCGAAATGAACTCAATCTACGTCCGTGGGTGAGGACCCATTGGAGGGCAAGTCTGGTGCCAGCAGCCGCGGTAATTCCAGCTCCAATAGCGTATGTTAACGTTGCTGCAGTTAAAAAGCTCGTAGTTGGATCCGGGGACGGGTCCCGGCTGCCGGGCCTCTGCCCGTCCGGACTTCGCGGTGGGAAGCTGCCCCTCTCCGGGGGGGTTGGGGACCCCCGCGGGTCTCTGGGTGGAGGTCGCGGGACCTTGTCCCTACTCATCCGGTGTCCTCTGCTCCCTTCCTCCGCGGAGAGGCCCTTAGCTGGGTCGTCCGCCGCGGTTGAATACGTGGGGGGCGGAAGGGTCCGGTGCGTTTACTTTGAACAAAACAGAGTGCTCAAAGCAGGCCGAAGCGTGCCTTGAATGGACTGAGCTAGGAATAATGGAATAAGGCCTTCCCATGGGGGGCGAGTCGGAGCTCTTCGGCGAGGCGGCCGGGTGGGGCCGGGGGCGCCCGGGTGTGACGCCCGGCGTTTCTGGCCGCCGCACGGTTCCCCGAGCCGGGGGGGTATCCGACCGCTCTCTTGGTCCTATTTCGTGGGTTTGACGGACCAAAGGTCATGATTAAGAGGGACGGCCGGGGGCATTCGTACCGCACCGAGAGAGGTGAAATTCGTAGACCGGTGCGGGACGGACAAAAGCGAAGGCATTTGCCAAGAATGTTTTCATTAATCAAGAACGAAAGTCGGAGGATCGAAGACGATCAGGTACCGTCGTAGTTCCGACCGTAAACTATGCCGACCCGCGATCCGGCGGCGTTGGGTTAACGACTATGACCCGCCGGGCAGCGTCCGGGAAACCACGAGTCTTTGGGCTCTGGGGGGAGTACGGTTGCAAAGCTGAAACTTAAAGGAATTGACGGAAGGGCACCACCAGGAGTGGAGCTTGCGGCTTAATTTGACTCAACGCGGGGAACCTAACCCGGCCCGGACACGGTAAGGATTGACAGATTGACGGCTCTTTCTCGATTCTGTGGGTGGTGGTGCATGGCCGTTGGTAGTTCGTGGAGCGATTCGTCTGGTCAATTCCGGTAACGAACGAGATCCCATCCTTTAAGTAGTTACACGGCCCCTCTCCTGGGTCGGACTCTATCCCCGAAGGTCCCCGTTCGCGGGGGGTCCCCATCGGGGTGGGGGTGTTGGGGGTTTCGGCGGGGGTCCGGTTCTACCCCGGATCGGTTCGGGGAGGTGATGCGGTTGACGGGGGTTCAGTTCTGCGTCGAGTGGGTGGCTCCGGCCTCTCCCCTTCGCGTTCGGTTCCCTCCCCGATGCCGTCCGCACCTCGTTCCGCTCTCCGGGTGTGGGTTGTCCGTCCTTCGCCTTCGCCTTCCCTCTCCCCTCCCCGGTGCCCTCCCGCTTACCGCGGGCCTGAAGGTTGGGGTTCGCCCGGTGGGAATCAGCGGTCGGTGGCTAAACTTCTTAGAGCGATTTGTGGCACAGAAGCCACTTGAGAAATGGAGCAATAACAGGTCTGTGATGCCCTTAGAAGTCCGGGGTCGCACGTGAGCTACAATGGCTGGTTCAACATGTAAGTTACCCTACGCCGAGAGGTGCGGGCAATCCTATGAACGCCATTCCCCGCTGGGGACAGGGGATTGCAACTATTCCCCTCGAACGAGGAATTCCAAGTAGGCGCGGGTCACCAGCCCGCGTCGATTAAGTCCCTGCCCTTTGTACACACCGCCCGTCGCTACTACCGATCGGATGCCTCGGTGAGGTCCTCGGACCGTCCCCGGGGCGGCCCTCGAACGGGGGTCGCCTCCGGGCGATGGGAAGTCGATCGAACCCGGACATCTAGAGGGAGTAAAAGTCGTAACAAGGTTTTCGTAGGGGAACCTGCGGAAGGATCAATAACGGTGACCTGGCCGCGGTCGGCGCCCGCCGTCCGTGCCGGTTGTCGAGTCGGACTCGAGAGGCCGAACCTCCCCCCCGGCGGGTACCTTCAAGGTATGGACCGCAGAAGCCTCGTACCTTTCGTCGTCGGCCGACGTGAGTCTCTCCCCCCTCCGGGTGGGTGGACGTAGCGAGCCGGCTTCGGAACTCGGGGTTATGCGAGGACCGCCTTAGGTGCATAGGTACCCCGGTCCGCCCCTCCCGTTCGCGGGGGGAAGAGTGGCGCCGGAGCCGCCCGCCGGGTAGTTAAACCCAAAAAACCATTGATCGTTGAAGGCTTGATTGTGCGTGCGCGAGTCAAAGGGGCTTACTCACCCCCAGGGCGTTGGCCGGTGCTCGCCGGCCTCGGTGGGATCTCCCTGAACCCATCCCCCCGGCACAGGGGGCGGTGGTGGACGGGAGCGTACCGCCGGGCGAAACTCTTTCCCCTCACGGGGTTAGAGCGGAGCTTAAGAGCGCATGCAAAATACCCCCGATGTTGGCTTCGCAGAGACGGACCGTATAATAGTCTAAGGCCGGTGCGCGAGTTGAAGGGGCCTCACGAACCCCGGATGCGTTTATAAACACCCGAAAGGAGACGGCCGGTGCCCGCCGGTCCTGACTAGGTGGGATCTACCCAGCGCCTTCCCCTAAGCGGGGACTTGGGAGCGTACCACCGGGCCTCGCTCATACCCTCCGGGGTGGAGAGCTTGGCTTTGAGCGCACGCCTGAATGCCTTAGACCGGGACCCGTAACGCAGCGAACCAAACCCCTGGGCCTCGCCGGGAACGGCGGGTGCCTAGACCCCGGTCTCCTAAACCACGTAAGTCTCGGGCACCTACTCGGGCGATCGTCCCCCGGGCCGTAACTCCTCGGTCCGGTGGTGACGCCCAGGTTCAATGACCTTTCCCCCCCTGCACGGGGGTGGAAGGCACCCGGCTTGAAATATATTGGCAAAAATTGTCTCTTGTTCGAATGGCTTCCTTCGCCCGGCCTGTAACGGGCCGGGCACAAACCCGAATACGACTCTTAGCGGTGGATCACTCGGCTCGTGCTTCGATGAAGAACGCAGCCATCTGCGTTAACTAATGTGAATTGCAGGACACAGATCATCGAAATTTCGAACGCATATTGCGGCCGCGGGGGTCCATCCCGCGGCCACGCCTGTCTGAGGGTCGCTTTACCCATCGATCGGTCTCCGCGCCCCCGCTGAGAGAGAGAGACCGCGGCTGGAAGCTCGCAGGGCCTGAAAACGGCCCTTCGTCTTCCCAAACGAAGACTCGGTTCCGAGCCAGTCCACGCGGCCCGTGTTGCGAGAGAGCTCCGTACAGGGAACGGAGGGAGAGCCGAGTAGGTCCGGGTCCACGTCCGTTACGGTCTCTCCCCGAGTCCCGAGCGGGGCTCCGCGCAGTCGGACGCGGGGGTGGCGAGTGCCGATTAAACCCAGCGAGCGGGCGAGTGAGCGGGCGGGCGAGCGGCCGGGGTGGGGGGGAAGGTGTCGCGGAGTTCGGTCTCGTGCCGGGCTCTCGCCCCTCGCCCCTAGCCTTCGGCCCTCCGCCTCCGCCCTCGCCCCCGCATAAGAAACCTCTGTGTGCGGCCTCAGATCAGACGAGACGACCCGCTGAACTTAAGCATATCAGTAAGCGGAGGAAAAGAAACTAACAAGGATTCCCTTAGTAGCGGCGAGCGAACAGGGAAGAGCCCAGCGCTGAATCCCACTTTCCCCTGACCGGGGTTGGCCGGGAAATGTAGCGTACGGAAGTCCGTAAGATCCGTCTCGGTGCGGACGCGGGACCAAGTCCTCGCGAACGTGGCTTCTTCCCATAGACGGTGAAAGCCCGGTAGCGAGTCCCGCGTTCCCGCCCGGGTAGGTCGGGCTTCTCGGAGTCGGGTTGCTTGGGAATGCAGCCCAAAGCGGGTGGTAAACTCCATCTAAGGCTAAATACCGGCACGAGACCGATAGCGAACCGAGTACCGTGAGGGAAAGTTGAAACAGGACTTTGAAGAGAGAGTTCAACAGAGCGTGAAACCGTTGAGAGGTAAACGTACGGGGACCGAGAAGACTGCCCCGGGGGATTCAGCCGGGCGGACGGCCCCGCGCTCGTCGGGTTCCGCGGTCGGGGGTGCGAGCGTATCCGGGCGAGAGGGGTGGGGTGCCGACTCCACCGCTCCCCGCTTCGGCTCTGCGCTTCGCCTCTGGACTTCGGGCCTGTCGGGCGTACGGAGGTCCGGCCCCGCCCGGTGTACTTTCCCCGCGTGGTGGTGAGTCGCGACCGGCTCCGGTTAGGCTTGGAAGGGCCCGAGGGTGAAGGTAGGTCCGTCCGGAGAAGGGAGTCCCCACGCGGCCCCCGGACACGGGCGTTCCGCTACAGCCCCTCGCTCCGACTTCGCCGATAACGCCGGGGCCGTGGAGCAATGTCCTTTCCGCGTTCTCCCCTCCTCCGGGATGGGGATGGGGGCCCCCCCCGATCGTTCGGTCGAAGCGGGCCGGCTGGGCTGTCCTCAGCCCCGGGCTAGGCCCGCTACGGCGATGCGGGGGGCGATCCAGGCCCACAGCACCCGAACGCCTAAGGTCAGCGGCTAAGTTCGGACCCCGAACGACCCGTCTTGAAACACGGACCAAGGAGTCTAACGCGTATGCGAGTCGAAGGGACCAGAACCCCCGGAGGCGCAACGAAGGTGAAGGCCGGCGCGCGTCGGCTGAGGTGGGATCCGTCCTAACCCTCCGAGGGGGCGGGCGGCGCACCACCGGCCTGCTCTTCCCACGTGCGGAGAGCGGAGCCAGAGCATACGCGGTGGTACCCGAAAGATGGTGAACTATGCCTGGGCAGGGCGAAGCCAGGGGAAACCCTGAGTGGAGGCCCGCAGCGGTCCTGACGTGCAAATCGGTCGTCCGACCTGGGTATAGGGGCGAAAGACTAATCGAACCATCTAGTAGCTGGTTCCCTCCGAAGTTTCCCTCAGGATAGCCGGCGCCGAAACTTCAAGTTTTATCCGGTAAAGAAATGACTGGAGGCCGCGGGGCCGAAACGGGCCTCGCCCTACTCTCAAACTTTAAATGGGTAAGAGGCCCGGCTCGCAGGCTTGGAGCCGGGCATGGAATTGACGGTGCCGAGTGGGCCACTTTTGGTAAGCAGAACTGGTGCTGCGGGATGAACCGAACGCGCGGGTTAAGGCGCCCGACGCAGACGCTCATCAGACCCCAAGAAAGGTGTCGGTTGATATAGACAGCGGGGCGGTGGCCATGGAAGTCGGCATCCGCTAAGGAGTGTGTAACAACTCACCTGCCGAATCAACTGGCCCTGAAAATGGATGGCGCTGGAGCGTCGGGCCCATACCCGGCCGTCGCTGGCGGTACTTGTCTCCCACCCCCCCCAAAAGCCAGCGAGAATGAGAGAGAGAACCGAGACTCATGGGACCGTATGCCGCGACGAGTAGGAGGGGCGCCGCGGTGGCGCAGAAGCCTTTGGCGCGAGCCTGGGTCGAGCCGCCGCGGGTGCAGATCTTGGTGGTAGTAGCAAATATTCAGATGAGAACTTTGAAGGCCGAAGTGGAGAAGGGTTCCACGCCGACAGCGCTTGGCCGTGGGTTAGTCGGTCCTAAGGGATAGGCGAGCGCCGTTCGGAAAATGCTGGGGCGATGGTCTCGTCTGCCTCGCGCTGACCGAAAGGGGATCGGGCCAATATCCCCGTACCTGGGATTGGTGGAGATCGAGCCGCCGAGAGGCGCTCCCGTGGCGGTAACGCAAACGAACCCGGAGACGCCGGTGGGGACCCCGGGGAGGATTCTCTCTCCTTGCTAAAGAGCTGGAGCGCCCTGGAATGGGTTCGACCCCGAGATAGGGGCTCAACGCTCTGAAAGGCGTCGCATGCGCTATGCGACGGCCGGGACGTTTCCCATCGGCCCTTGAAAATCCGGGGGAGGTATAGTGAATTTCCCCCCAGGCCGTACCCATATCCGCATCAGGTCTCCAAGGTGAACAGCCTCTGGCGTGTTGGAACAATGTAGGTAAGGGAAGTCGGCAAGACGGATCCGTAACTTCGGGATAAGGATTGGCTCTAATGGCTGAGCTCGGTCGGGCCCGTGTCTGCTGATGCGGGGTCCGAAAGCCCGGTGCTGCCCGTGCGACGGGGAGCTGTTCCCGGTCCACCTTCGGGCCCCCCCCCACTGGGTCCTGCGCGCGAGGAAGCGCACGGCGAGAGATTGTCCCCCCAGTATATCCAAACCCCCGTGAACAAGGCTCCGTCTGTCTGTCGGGGTCGATGAGAGTGGGTCGCGGCGAGCGAGACCTTAAGCCCCGGTGCGTGTCCCCCCCTCGGCGGTGGCGCTTAGGGGGCCTCGGTCAGGTCGACGGTAGGGGAGCCGGTCGTCGGTGGGATGCCGGCGGGGGAGCGTCCTTCGGGACTAACCTCCGTCGGATGACCGCCTTCGGCCTCCCTCTCCCTACCTAAGCCGGGCCGGGCTCCCGACGCCCGTCGCCGGGTGGGCCGCCCCCGGCTAAGCTCGAGCGTCCGGCCCTTCGCTCTCCCCCGATGGGACGCGGAGGGACGCAATGGAACGTAGGTCCGCGTGGGGGGGTTGCGGTCTCTCGTGCGTGTGTGGACTCGTAGCGGGCCACCGCCGGTGGTGGGGCTTCGGTGGGTCGGGGCGGTGTCCCTGGAGCCTCGCGCGCCGAGCCTAGGCTCCGTGGATCTCTCGGGCTTATGAGTCTCGCCTCGGGGGGAGACCTCCGGGGCCGGGTCTCTCGGCCGGCACCTAACAGCCGAATTAGAACTGCTGCGGACAAGGGGAATCCGACTGTTTAATTAAAACACAGCATCGTGAAGGCTCTTGGACCGGGTGTTGACACGATGTGAATTCTGCCCAGTGCTCTGAATGTCAAAGTGAAGAAATTCATCGAAGCGCGGGTTAACGGCGGGAGTAACTATGACTCTCTTAAGTTAGCCCCACTATACACTTTCTGGACAAAGGCCCATTCAAATATATTGCCATTGGACACTTATGACCACAGTGGGATTGTATGCCGGTTATGGATCCATAATGCCGTATAAAGCATGACCATTTGGACACTGAGTGATAACTTTTTCCAGTTTGATACCCGCGGCAAAATCGCCATTTGGACAGCACTAGGGGCACTGGTGCTCCATCTAGGAGTTCAGAACGTTGGGCCCATCCCTTTAGTATGTGTCACTTGGCTCTGATTGGCTCTGATTGGCTTTCTGAATGGAATAACCTACACCATCCAACTTCCAATATATTTAACAGTGTCATATATATTGCAAATGGGATGCATTCAACTTTGACCTCTCTAAAGTCCCGCCCAAAGCTTGGGGGAGGGTCTAAGGGTCCAGAAAGAGCGTAAAATGTCCAAATCAAATATAAATAAAATTTCTCTGGGCCTCTGGAAGCCTGGGCCTCTGGTAGCCTGGGCCTCTGGGCCTCTGGGCCTCTGGTAGCCTGGGTCTCTGGGTCTCTGGGACTCTGGGTCTCTGGGCCTCTGGGTCTCTGGGGCTCTGGGGCTCTGGGGCTCTGGGCCTCTGGTAGCCTGGGCCTCTGGGCCTCTGGGAGCCTGGGCCTCTGGTAGCCTGGGCCTCTGGGCCTCTGGTAGCCTGGGCCTCTGGGCCTCTGGGCCTCTGGGAGCCTGGGTCTCTGGGACTCTGGGGCTCTGGGTCTCTGGGTCTCTGGGTCCCTGGGGCTCTGGGTCTCTGGGGCTCTGGGTCCCTGGGACTCTGGGGCTCTGGGTCTCTGGGTCCCCGGGGCTCTGGGGCTCTGGGTCCCCGGGGCTCTGGGGCTCTGGGGCTCTGGGACTCTGGGGCTCTGGGTCCCTGGGGCTCTGGGGCTCTGGGGCTCTGGGTCCCTGGGACTCTGGGGCTCTGGGTCTCTGGGTCCCCGGGCTCTGGGGCTCTGGGTCCCCGGGGCTCTGGGGCTCTGGGTCTCTGGGGCTCTGGGTCTCTGGGGCTCTGGGGCTCTGGGTCTCTGGGTCTCTGGGGCTCTGGGGCTCTGGGTCTCTGGGTCCCCGGGGCTCTGGGTCTCTGGGTCCCCGGGGCTCTGGGGCTTTGGGTCCCCGGGGCTCTGGGGCTCTGGGGCTCTGGGTCCCCGGGGCTCTGGGGCTCTGGGGCTCTGGGTCCCCGGGGCTCTGGGGCTCTGGGGCTCTGGGGCTCTGGGACTCTGGGGCTCTGGGTCCCTGGGGCTCTGGGTCCCTGGGACTCTGGGGCTCTGGGTCTCTGGGTCCCCGGGCTCTGGGGCTCTGGGTCCCCGGGGCTCTGGGGCTCTGGGTCTCTGGGTCTCTGGGGCTCTGGGTCTCTGGGGCTCTGGGGCTCTGGGTCTCTGGGTCTCTGGGGCTCTGGGTCTCTGGGTCCCCGGGGCTCTGGGTCTCTGGGTCCCCGGGGCTCTGGGGCTCTGGGTCCCCGGGGCTCTGGGGCTCTGGGGCTCTGGGGCTCTGGGTCCCTGGGACTCTGGGGCTCTGGGTCTCTGGGTCTCTGGGGCTCTGGGGCTCTGGGTCCCTGGGACTCTGGGGCTCTGGGTCTCTGGGTCCCCGGGGCTCTGGGGCTCTGGGTCCCCGGGGCTCTGGGGCTCTGGGTCTCTGGGACTCTGGGCCTCTGGGTCTCTGGGCCTCTGGGCCTCTGGGCCTCTGGGGCTCTGGGGCTCTGGGTCTCTGGGTCCCCGGGGCTCTGGGGCTCTGGGTCCCCGGGGCTCTGGGGCTCTGGGTCCCTGGGACTCTGGGGCTCTGGGGCTCTGGGGCTCTGGGTCTCCGGGTCTCTGGGTCCCCGGGGCTCTGGGTCTCTGGGTCTCTGGGCCTCTGGGAGCCTGGGTCTCTGGGTCTCTGGGTCTCTGGGTCCCTGGGTCCCTGGGGCTCTGGGGCTCTGGGGCTCTGGGTCTCTGGGGCCCTGGGTCTCTGGGTCTCTGGGACTCTGGGCCTCTGGGTCTCTGGGCCTCTGGGCCTCTGGGCCTCTGGGTCTCTGGGAGCCTGGGCCTCTGGTAGCCTGGGTCTCTGGGCCTCTGGTAGCCTGGGCCTCTGGTAGCCTGGGCCTCTGGGCCTCTGGGAGCCTGGGCCTCTGGGCCTCTGGGAGCCAAAAGGAAGCTCCGGAGCTTAGGCGGCGGAGAGGTTGTTTGAATAAGGCCCGTTCAGGGAACCAGGGCGTTGGGTTTAATTAGGCCCCGGAGGTAGGCCCCGGTGGTAAACTCCGGGGCAAGCCTTATCAGAGGCCCAGGATGAGGTGTTCTTAATGTATTGGCTGATAGGGAGCCCCGGAGGTAGGGGACCCTTGGTGAAATTCATGCCGGGTTAGGGGACCAGGGCGTTGGGGTGAATAAGCCCCTGGAGGTAGGCACCGGTGGTAAGCTCCGGGGCAAGCCTAATCAGAGGCCCAGGATGAGGGTGTAATGAACTGGACAACCATCCCACTTCCCATGTATTGTACAGCAATTGGGCAACCATCCCACTTTCAATATATTGTGCGGCGTTTTGTCTCCCAGGTCCACCAGTGGGCAGAATGAACTTTGAGATTTGACGGAGGGTCCTTCCAATACATTATACAGCAATTGGGCAACCATCCCACTTCCAATATATTGTACAGCGATTGCGCAACCGTCCCACTTCCAATATATTGCGCGTCGTTTTGTCTCCCAGGTCCACCAGTGGGCAGGATGAACTTGCAATATATTATACAGCAATTGGGCAACCATCCCACTTCCAATATATTGTACAGCAATTGGGCAACCATCCCACTTCCAATATATTGTACAGCGATTGCTCAACCGTCCCACTTCCAATATATTGCGCGTCGTTTTGGCACCCAGGTCCACCAGTGGGCAGGATGAACTTGCAATATATTATACAGCAATTGGGCAACCATCCCACTTCCAATATATTGTACAGCGATTGCGCAACCGTCCCACTTCCAATATATTGCGCGCCGTTTTGGCTCCCAGGTCCACCAGTGGGCAGGATGAACTTGCAATATATTATACAGCAATTGGGCAACCATCCCACTTCCAATATATTTTAAGGTTCCAGGTCTACCAGTGGGCATCTTTTTTGACGGGGCAGGCTGATTGGTTTAGTCCGAGGGCGGGGGCTTAAGTGTGGGCCAGATAGGTTCGACCGGTGCGCCGGGTCCCTGGGGCTCTGGGTCTCTGGGTCTCTGGGTCCCTGGGTCCCTGGGTCCCTGGGGCTCTGGGGCTCTGGGTCTCTGGGTCCCTGGGTCCCTGGGTCCCTGGGTCCCTGGGGCTCTGGGTCTCTGGGTCCCTGGGACTCTGGGTCCCTGGGGCTCTGGGGCTCTGGGTCCCTGGGTCCCTGGGTCCCTGGGTCCCTGGGACTCTGGGGCTCTGGGGCTCTGGGGCTCTGGGGCTCTGGGTCCCTGGGGCTCTGGGTCTCTGGGTCCCTGGGTCCCTGGGTCCCTGGGGCTCTGGGTCCCTGGGGCTCTGGGTCCCTGGGACTCTGGGACTCTGGGACTCTGGGTCCCTGGGTCTCTGGGTCCCTGGGACTCTGGGTCCCTGGGACTCTGGGTCCCTGGGTCCTTGGGGCTCTGGGTCCCTGGGACTCTGGGGCTCTGGGGCTCTGGGGCTCTGGGTCTCTGGGTCCCTGGGGCTCTGGGGCTCTGGGGCTCTGGGTCTCTGGGTCCCTGGGACTCTGGGGCTCTGGGGCTCTGGGTCCCTGGGGCTCTGGGTCTCTGGGTCCCTGGGACTCTGGGTCTCTGGGTCCCTGGGACTCTGGGGCTCTGGGTCCCTGGGGCTCTGGGTCCCTGTGGCTCTGGGGCTCTGGGGCTCTGGGGCTCTGGGACTCTGGGGCTCTGGGGCTCTGGGTCCCTGGGACTCTGGGTCCCTGGGACTCTGGGGCTCTGGGTCCCTGGGGCTCTGGGACTCTGGGGCTCTGGGACTCTGGGGCTCTGGGACTCTGGGGCTCTGGGGCTCTGGGTCCCTGGGTCCCTGGGCTCTGGGGCTCTGGGTCTCTGGGTCCCTGGGACTCTGGGGCTCTGGGTCCCTGGGGCTCTGGGTCTCTGGGTCCCTGGGACTCTGGGGCTCTGGGTCCCTGGGGCTCTGGGACTCTGGGGCTCTGGGTCTCTGGGTCTCTGGGGCTCTGGGTCTCTGAGGCTCTGGGGCTCTGGGTCCCTGGGTCCCTGGGGCTCTGGGGCTCTGGGTCCCTGGGACTCTGGGTCTCTGGGTCCCTGGGGCTCTGGGGCTCTGGGACTCTGGGGCTCTGGGGCTCTGGGTCCCTGGGGCTCTGGGGCTCTGGGTCCCTGGGACTCTGGGGCTCTGGGGCTCTGGGTCTCTGGGTCCCTGGGACTCTGGGGCTCTGGGACTCTGGGGCTCTGGGGCTCTGGGTCCCTGGGTCCCTGGGGCTCTGGGGCTCTGGGTCCCTGGGACTCTGGGGCTCTGGGTCCCTGGGGCTCTGGGTCTCTGGGTCTCTGGGTCCCTGGGACTCTGGGGCTCTGGTTCCCTGGGGCTCTGGGGCTCTGGGTCTCTGGGGCTCTGGGGCTCTGGGTCTCTGGGTCCCTGGGGCTCTGGGACTCTGGGTCCCTGGGACTCTGGGGCTCTGGGGCTCTGGGACTCTGGGGCACTGGGGCTCTGGGACTCTGGGGCTCTGGGGCTCTGGGGCTCTGGGTCTCTGGGTCCCTGGGGCTCTTGGGCTCTGGGGCTCTGGGACTCTGGGGCTCTGGGTCCCTGGGTCTCTGGGGCTCTGGGGCTCTGGGGCTCTGGGACTCTGGGACTCTGGGGCTCTGGGGCTCTGGGGCTCTGGGTCCCTGGGGCTCTGGGTCTCTGGGTCCCTGGGGCTCTGGGTCTCTGGGTCCCTGGGGCTCTGGGTCTCTGGGTCCCTGGGACTCTTGGTCCCTGGGACTCTGGGGCTCTGGGGCTCTGGTGCTCTGGGACTCTGGGGCTCTGGGGCTCTGGGGCTCTGGGTCCCTGGGGCTCTGGGTCTCTGGGTCTCTGGGTCCCTGGGACTCTGGGTCCCTGGGACTCTGGGTCCCTGGGGCTCTGGGTCTCTTGGTCCCTGGGACTCTGGGTCCCTGGGACTCTGGGTCCCTGGGACTCTGGGACTCTGGGTCCCTGGGACTCTGGGGCTCTTGGGCTCTGGGGCTCTGGGGCTCTGGGTCTCTGGGTCCCTGGGGCTCTGGGACTCTGGGACTCTGGGACTCTGGGACTCTGCAGAGATCCAGAGGCTTATGGGAGTCTTAGCACCAGTGGTAGGCTCCGGGGCAAGCCTTATCACAGCCCAGCTCCCTTCTGGGAGCCTGGGGCTCTGGGTAAGATATAATTTGCAATTGTGATCCCAATTGCAATATATTTGACACAAGTCAAATATATGTGAATTGGGATCCCAATTGCAATATATTTGACTTGTGTCAAATATATGTGAATTGGGATCCCATTTGCAATATATTTGACTTGTGTCAAATATATGTGAATCGGGATCCCAATTGCAATATATTTGACTTGTGTCAAATATATGTGAATTGGGATCCCAATTGCAATATATTTGACTTGTGTCAAATATATGTGAATCGGGATCCCAATTGCAATATATTTGACACAAGTCAAATATATGTGAATTGGGATCCCAATTGCAATATATTTGACTTGTTTCAAATATATGTGAATTGGGATCCCATTTGCAATATATTTGACTTGTGTCAAATATATGTGAATCGGGATCCCAATTGCAATATATTTGACTTGTGTCAAATATACGTGAATTGGGATCCCAATTGCAATATATTTGACTTGTGTCAAATATATGTGAATCGGGATCCCAATTGCAATATATTTGACACAAGTCAAATATATGTGAATTGGGATCCCAATTGCAATATATTTGAC
>NW_027101104.1:492088-504588 GCF_029633855.1 Hoplias malabaricus | reverse complement strand
ACCGTGGGGGGCAAGCGTGAGATATTCCAGGCCGGGAAAAGTGAGCTAAATTCGGCAAAGCGTTGTTAAAAAGGGGGGTCGGTTGATTTTTTTGTTAAATCTAAACGAACAAAGGGTGCGAGGCGTGAAAATTGCATTCAGCCGTGATTTTTTGGCAAAGTGCTAACCCTAGTGTTCTCCCAGTGGGACGTTTTAAAGTAGGACTTAGAAAAATTTCTGACCCTCTTCGCCCTAGGTAGCAAGCCCAAAACGGAGCACCTCGGAGAGGTAAAAATTCAGAGGGCATGGGGGTTTCCAGTGCGGTGCCGTCAGGACATTAGGGTTCCTTTAGAAAAGACGAAAGTTTGGGTACACCGTATGTAACTATGACAAGCCCAAGGCTCTGGTTCGCCTGTGGGCATGAATATAGTGAGATTTCCGCGTTATCTCACTGGAGGTGACCCCGGAACGGTTCAAAACCTAAGTCGAGACTTCCATGGGACCCCGGCGATGGGAGTTTGAAGCCCGAGGAGTGACGCCCTCTGGGCTAAGGTTGGTGGTAGGTTCGGCCCCCCTTTCTGGAGGTCTAAACTGACTTCCATGGACCCCGGTGATGCGAATTTGATGCCCGATGAGGAGCACACCTCTGGGCTAAGGGTGGTGGTATGCTCGGCCCCCCCCCTCTGGATGTTTAAACTGACTTCCATGGACCCCGGTGATGCGAATTTGATGCCCGAGGAGTGACTCACCTCTGGGCTAAGGGTGGTGGTATGCTCGGCCCCCCCTCTGGAGGTCTAAACTGACTTCCATGGACCCCGGTGATGCGAATTTGATGCCCGAGGAGTGACTCACCTCTGGGCTAAGGGTGGTGGTATACTCGGCCCCCCCTCTGGAGGTCTCGAATGACTTCCATGGACCCCGGTGATGCGAATTTGATGCCCGATGAGGAGCACACCTCTGGGCTAAGGGTGGTGGTATGCTCGGCCCCCCCCTCTGGATGTTTAAACTGACTTCCATGGACCCCGGTGATGCGAATTTGATGCCCGAGGAGTGACTCACCTCTGGGCTAAGGGTGGTGGTATGCTCGGCCCCCCCTCTGGAGGTCTAAACTGACTTCCATGGACCCCGGTGATGCGAATTTGATGCCCGAGGAGTGACTCACCTCTGGGCTAAGGGTGGTGGTATACTCGGCCCCCCCTCTGGAGGTCTCGAATGACTTCCATGGACCCCGGTGATGCGAATTTGATGCCCGATGAGGAGCACACCTCTGGGCTAAGGGTGGTGGTATGCTCGGCCCCCCCTCTGGAAGTCTAAACTGACTTCCATGGACCCCGGTGATGCGAATTTGATGCCCGAGGAGTGACTCACCTCTGGGCTAAGGGTGGTGGTATGCTCGGCCCCCCCTCTGGAGGTCTCGAATGACTTCCATGGACCCCGGTGATGCGAATTTGATGCCCGATGAGGAGCACACCTCTGGGCTAAGGGTGGTGGTATGCTCGGCCCCCCCTCTGGAAGTCTAAACTGACTTCCATGGACCCCGGTGATGCGAATTTGATGCCCGAGGAGTGACTCACCTCTGGGCTAAGGGTGGTGGTATGCTCGGCCCCCCCCTCTGGAGGTCTCGAATGACTTCCATGGACCCCGGTGATGCGAATTTGATGCCCGATGAGGAGCACACCTCTGGGCTAAGGGTGGTGGTATGCTCGGCCCCCCCTCTGGAAGTCTAAACTGACTTCCATGGACCCCGGTGATGCGAATTTGATGCCCGAGGAGTGACTCACCTCTGGGCTAAGGGTGGTGGTATGCCCAGCCCCCCCTCTGGAGGTCTCGAATGACTTCCATGGACCCCGGTGAAGCGTATTTCATGCCCGATGAGGAGCACACCTCTGGGCTAAGGGTGGTGGTAAGCCCGGCCCCCCCTCTCTGGAGGTCTAGATTGACTTCCATGGACCCCGGTTAAGCGTATTTCATGCCCGAGGAGTGACGCCCTCTGGGCTAAGGGTGGTGGTATGCCCGGCCCCCCCTCTGGAGGTCTCCAAAACCTAAGTCGAGACTTCCATGGACCCCGGTTATCCGAATTTCATGCCCGAGGAGTGACGCCCTCTGGGCTTAGGGTGGTGGTAAGCCCGGCCCCACTCTCTGGAGGTCTAAACTGACTTCCATGGACCCCGGTGATCCGAATTTCATGCCCGAGGAGTGACGCCCTCTCGGCTAGGGTGGTGGTAAGTGCAGCCCCCCCTCTCTGGAGGTCTAAAATGACTTCCATGGACCCCGGTGAAGCGAATTTCATGCCCGAGGAGTGACGCCCTCTCGGCTAGGGTGGTGGTAAGCCAGGCCCCCCCTCTCTGGAGGTCAAAACTGACTTCCATGGACCCCGGTATAGCGTATTTCATGCCCGAGGAGTGACGCCCTCTGGGCTAAGGGTGGTGGTATGCCCGGCCCCCCCTCTGGAGGTCTCCAAAACCTAAGTCGAGACTTCCATGGACCCCGGTTATCCGAATTTCATGCCCGAGGAGTGACGCCCTCTGGGCTTAGGGTGGTGGTAAGCCCGGCCCCACTCTCTGGAGGTCTAAACTGACTTCCATGGACCCCGGTTATCTGAATTTCATGCCCGAGGAGTGACGCCCTCTGGGCTTAGGGTGGTGGTAAGCCCGGCCCCACTCTCTGGAGGTCTAAACTGACTTCCATGGACCCCGGTTATCCGAATTTCATGCCCGAGGAGTGATGAACCTCTGGGCTAAGGGTGGTGGTAAGTGCAGCCCCCCCTCTGGAGGTTTCCAAAACCTAAGTCGAGACTTCCATGGACCCCGGTGATGCGAATTTCAAGCCCGAGGAGTGGTGCCCTCTGGGCTAAGGGTGGTGGTAAGCCCGGCCCCCCCCCTCTCTGGAGGTCTAAACTGACTTCCATGGACCCCGGTGTAGCGTATTTCATGCCCGAGGAGTGACGCCCTCTGGGCTTAGGGTGGTGGTAAGCCAGGCCCCCCCCCTCTCTGGAGGTCAAAATTGACTTCCATGGACCCCGGTTATCCGAATTTTATGCCCGAGGAGTGACGCCCTCTGGGCTAAGGGTGGTGGTAAGTCCGGCTCCCACCCTCTGGATGCGTTCAAAACCTAAGTCGAGACTTCCATGGACCCCGGTGATGCGAAGTGACATGCCCGAAGAGTGGTGCCTTCTGGGCTAAGGTTGTGATAAGCCCGGTCTCTCCTCTGGAGGTCTGTGGTTTTAAAGTGAATATTTTCTAAGTCCCTCACCTGAGATTTTAAGAGAATCAGGACCCTCCTCAAGCCTCGTAGCGAGTCCGAGGGAGGTTCATCGTTGTCGGCTATGCGAAAGGGGTTCAGACGCCTCTAATCCTGTGGGCATATGGTTTCTCAGCCTGGTGCCGTCGGGATATTAGGGAGGCATTAAATCAGACGTAAGTTTGGGTAACAGCGATGCGAAACGCTATGCCCAAAGGAGTGGCTTCCCGATGGGCTTGAAATAATGGGAATGTCCGCTCTGCTTCCCTGGATGTGTTCAAAACCTAAGTCGAGACATCCGTAGACCCCGTTGATGCGAATTCCATGCCCGAGGAGTGACGCCCTCTGGGCTTAAGGGTGGTGGTAAGACCGGCCCCACTCTCTGGAGGTCTAAACTGACTTCCATGGACCCCGGTGATTCGAATTTCAAGCCCGAGGAGGTGCACACCTCCGGGCTAAGGGGATGGTTTGGGTGGCCTCCCCTCTGGATGTGTTCAAAACCTAAGTTGAGACATCCATAGACCCCGGTAATCCGAATTTCATGCCCGAGGAGTGACGCCCTCTGGGCTTAAGAGTGGTGGTAAGACCGGCCCCACTCTCTGGAGGTCTAAACTGACTTCCATGGACCCCGGTGATGCGAATTTCATGCCCGAGGAGTGGCGCCCTCTGGGCTAAGAGTGGTGGTAAGACCGGCCCCACTCTCTGGATGTCTAAAATGACTTCCATGGACCCCGGTGATTCGAATTTGAAGCCCGAGGAGGTGCACACCTCCGGGCTAAGGGGATGGTTTGGGTGGCCTCCCCTCTGGATGTGTTCAAAACCTAAGTTGAGACATCCATAGACCCCGGTAATCCGAATTTCATGCCCGAGGAGTGACGCCCTCTGGGCTTAAGGGTGGTGGTAAGACCGGCCCCACTCTCTGGATGTCTAAAATGACTTCCATGGACCCCGGTGATGCGAATACACAAGCCCGAGGAGTGGCACACCTCTGGGCTAAGGGGATGGTTTGGGTTGCCTCCCCTCTGGAGGTCTAAAAATGACTTCCATAGACCCCGGCGAAGCGAATTTAAAGCCCGAGGACTGGCACCCCTCTGGGCTAAGGGGATGGTTAGGGTGGCCTCCCCTCTGGATGTCTAAAATGACTTCCATGGACCCCGGTGATGCGAATACACAAGCCCGAGGATTGGCACACCTCTGGGCTAAGGGGATGGTTTGGGTTGCCTCCCCTCTGGAGGTCTAAAAATGACTTCCATAGACCCCGGCGAAGCGAATTTAAAGCCCGAGGACTGGCACCCCTCTGGGCTAAGGGGATGGTTAGGGTGGCCTCCCCTCTGGATGTCTAAAATGACTTCCATGGACCCCGGTGATGCGAATACACAAGCCCGAGGAGTGGCACACCTCTGGGCTAAGGGGATGGTTTGGGTTGCCTCCCCTCTGGAGGTCTAAAAAATGACTTCCATAGACCCCGGCGAAGCGAATTTAAAGCCCGAGGACTGGCACCCCTCTGGGCTAAGGGTGGTGGTTAATCCGGCCCCCCCTTCTGGATGTGTTCAAAACCTAAGTCGAGACATCCATGGACCCCCGGTGATGCGAAGTGACATGCCCGAGGAGTGACGCCCTCTGGGCTAAGGTTGTGATAAGCCCGGTCTCTCCTCTGGAGGTCTGTGGTTTTAAAGTGAAAATTTTCTAAGTCCCTCACCTGAGATTTTAAGAAAATCAGGACCCTCCTCAAGCCTCGTAGCGAGTCCGAGGGAGGTTCATCGTTGTCGGCTATGCGAACGAGGTTCCAACGCCTCAAATCCTGTGGGCATATGGTTTCTCAGCCTGGTGCCGTCGGGATATTAGGGAGGCATTAAATCAGACGTAAGTTTGGGTAACAGCGATGCGAAACGCTATGCCCAAAGGAGTGGCTTCCCGATGGGCTTGAAATAATGGGAATGTCCGCTCTGCTTCCCTGGATGTGTTCAAAACCTAAGTCGAGACATCCGTAGACCCCGTTGATGCGAATTCCATGCCCGAGGAGTGGCACACCTCTGGGCTAAGGGTTGGTGGTAAGTCAGGCCCCACCCTCTGGAGGTTTTCAAAACCTAAGTCGAGACCTCCGTAGACCCCGGTGATGCGAATACCGAAGCCCGAGGACTGGCACCCCTCTGGGCTAGGGTGGGGATAAGATATGCCCCCACCCTCTGGAGGTTTTCAAAACCTAAGTCGAGACCTCCGTAGACCCCGGTGATGCGAAATGACATGCCCGAGGACTGGCACCCCTCTGGGCTAGGGTGGGGATAAGATATGCCCCCACCCTCTGGAGGTTTTTAAAACCTAAGTCGAGACCTCCATAGAACCCCGGTGATGCGAAGTGACATGCCCGAGGACTGGCACCCCTCTGGGCTAGGGTGGTGGTTAATCCGGCCCCACCTCTGGAGGTTTTCAAAACCTAAGTCGAGACCTCCATAGACCCCGGTGATGCGAATACCGAAGCCCGAGGACTGGCACCCCTCTGGGCTAGGGTGGTGGTTAATCCGGCCCCCCCTCTGGAGGTTTTCAAAACCTAAGTCGAGACCTCCATAGACCCCGGTGATGCGAATACCGAAGCCCGAGGACTGGCACCCCTCTGGGCTAAGGGGATGGTTTGGGTGGCCTCCCCTTCAATCCCGATGATTCGTTCGATATATGCCCAGGGAGGTGAACACTTCTCTGGGCGTGAGGGGGTCGAGCGTATGAGGGTTGTACCCCGTTATGGTTCCTACTATAAACGAATCCGAGCGGCGGGTCCACAGGCCACCGACCACCTGCCCACTTGCGGGGTGGGTGCGACGGGCCGCCCGCCGGCAGTTGTCCCCGTTCCTAACCTAACTCTTGCCCGTGCGCGAGTCGAAAGGGGCATACAAACCCCCGAGGCGAAGACCGGCGTTCCGCTTGGTCTAATGTGGGATCTCCCAGATTTTCCCCTCCGCGGGGACTTGGGAGCGCACCACCGGGCCCCCGCGCTGGAAACGGCCGGAGGCAAAGAGCGCATTAGAGGTGTCACGGATCGGTCTTTTTAAACGGACCGCGGCTGGAAGTTCGCAGGGGAAGAGGCGCTCGGTTTACGGTTCCCGGGCCCCGACCCCCTTCGTCTTCTTAAATCGAGAAAACTAACCGTAGGCTCCGGGGGGGCGAATCGTAAAACCTTTGCCGACCTCCTCGCACTGCGAGGGGGCCAGGATTTGCGGCTTGTCCGCGTATCGGTCCTACCAAGGACCGCGGCTGGAAGTTCGCAGGGGAAGAGGCGCTCGGTTTACGGTTCCCGGGCCCCGACCCCCTTCGTCTTCTTAAATCGAGAAAACTAACCGTAGGCTCCGGGGGGCGAATCGTAAAACCTTTGCCGACCTCCTCGCACTGCGAGGGGGCCAGGATTTTGCGGCTTGTCCGCGTATCGGTCCTACCAAGGACCGCGGCTGGAAGTTCGGTGGTGAGCCCTCGACCTTACGAGATTGGGGGCAAAACCCTTCGTCTTCTGAACATCAGACGGCTCCGGGGGGGGCGTACCGTAAAACCTATGCCGACCTCCTCGCGCTTTGAGGGGGCCAGGAAATTCTCTTCCATTCTCTTCCCTTAAACGGACGTCCTTTACGCCCGTTCGAAATGCGGCATACCCGGAGCACCAGGGGCAGGCTTCTAATCCGAAATAATACCGGCTTTTAGAACGATCCTCCCCGCCACGTGCTCCAGCCTCCATGGCTCGTGGACCCCCCGTAACAGGGGGTCCGCTTGTCCCAGAATCGTTCCGAGGGAGACTTAGCCGATCCGTCGGTCTAATTTCCACCGCAGTTTGGGTCCGTTAAAAGGTCCGAGTCGGTGGTGCCTTAGGGTCGGGATCCTATTGAGGGAAGGAACCGGCCCCTAGCCTGCACCGTCCGGGCCTTGAATCGTACATTTTCCAAGTAGTCAAACCCCCGATTGCAGACCCACCTCCGGGGGGTCTCGTTCGAAAAGCCTTTCCGCGGTGCGCGTCTCTTCCTCCTTCGGGGGGTCGAGTTCCACGCACCACCGACTCTCTCTCTTTCCCCAAGCCGGGTTTGAGTACCAGAGGGATCGGCCTGGTTGATCCTGCCAGTATCATATGCTTGTCTCAAAGATTAAGCCATGCAAGTCTAAGTACACACGGGCGTTGGTACAGTGAAACTGCGAATGGCTCATTAAATCAGTTATGGTTCCTTTGATCGCTCCACACGTTACTTGGTATAACTGTGGTAATTCCAGAGCTAATACATGCAAACGAAGCGTTGGAAGTGGGGGTGCCGTTTCGAGGTGGTCGGTGACTGGTTCACCTTCCCCCCTCGGCGCCCCCCACGGATACGTGCATTTATCAGAACCAAAAAACCCCCTCCCGACTCCGGTCGGGTCCGCTTTGGTGACTCTAGATAACCTTTGGCCGATCGCAGAGCCCTTCGGGGCGGCGACGTCTCATTCGAGTGTCTGCCCTATCAACTTTCGACGGTAGTCTACGGGACTACGTGTGGTGACCACGGGTAACGGGGAATCTGGGTTCGATTCCGGAGAGGGAGCCTGAGAAACGGCTACCACATCCAAGGAAGGCAGCAGGCGCGCAAATTACCCATTCCCGACACGGGGAGGTAGTGACGAAAAATATCGGTGCGAGGCCCCGTTTGAAGGTTTCGGGACCGAAATGAACTCAATCTACGTCCGTGGGTGAGGACCCATTGGAGGGCAAGTCTGGTGCCAGCAGCCGCGGTAATTCCAGCTCCAATAGCGTATGTTAACGTTGCTGCAGTTAAAAAGCTCGTAGTTGGATCCGGGGACGGGTCCCGGCTGCCGGGCCTCTGCCCGTCCGGACTTCGCGGTGGGAAGCTGCCCCTCTCCGGGGGGGTTGGGGACCCCCCGCGGGTCTCTGGGTGGAGGTCGCGGGACCTTGTCCCTACTCATCCGGTGTCCTCTGCTCCCTTCCTCCGCGGAGAGGCCCTTAGCTGGGTCGTCCGCCGCGGTTGAATACGTGGGGGGCGGAAGGGTCCGGTGCGTTTACTTTGAACAAAACAGAGTGCTCAAAGCAGGCCGAAGCGTGCCTTGAATGGACTGAGCTAGGAATAATGGAATAAGGCCTTCCCATGGGGGGCGAGTCGGAGCTCTTCGGCGAGGCGGCCGGGCGGGGCCGTTTTCTGGCCGCCGCACGGTTCCCCGAGCCGGGGGGGTATCCGACCGCTCTCTTGGTCCTATTTCGTGGGTTTGACGGACCAAAGGTCATGATTAAGAGGGACGGCCGGGGGCATTCGTACCGCACCGAGAGAGGTGAAATTCGTAGACCGGTGCGGGACGGACAAAAGCGAAGGCATTTGCCAAGAATGTTTTCATTAATCAAGAACGAAAGTCGGAGGATCGAAGACGATCAGGTACCGTCGTAGTTCCGACCGTAAACTATGCCGACCCGCGATCCGGCGGCGTTGGGTTAACGACTATGACCCGCCGGGCAGCGTCCGGGAAACCACGAGTCTTTGGGCTCTGGGGGGAGTACGGTTGCAAAGCTGAAACTTAAAGGAATTGACGGAAGGGCACCACCAGGAGTGGAGCTTGCGGCTTAATTTGACTCAACGCGGGGAACCTAACCCGGCCCGGACACGGTAAGGATTGACAGATTGACGGCTCTTTCTCGATTCTGTGGGTGGTGGTGCATGGCCGTTGGTAGTTCGTGGAGCGATTCGTCTGGTCAATTCCGGTAACGAACGAGATCCCATCCTTTAAGTAGTTACACGGCCCCTCTCCTGGGTCGGACTCTATCCCCGAAGGTCCCCGTTCGCGGGGGGTCCCCATCGGGGTGGGGGTGTTGGGGGTTTCGGCGGGGGTCCGGTTCTACCCCGGATCGGTTCGGGGAGGTGATGCGGTTGACGGGGGTTCAGTTCTGCGTCGAGTGGGTGGCTCCGGCCTCTCCCCTTCGCGTTCGGTTCCCTCCCCGATGCCGTCCGCACCTCGTTCCGCTCTCCGGGTGTGGGTTGTCCGTCCTTCGCCTTCGCCTTCCCTCTCCCCTCCCCGGTGCCCTCCCGCTTACCGCGGGCCTGAAGGTTGGGGTTCGCCCGGTGGGAATCAGCGGTCGGTGGCTAAACTTCTTAGAGCGATTTGTGGCACAGAAGCCACTTGAGAAATGGAGCAATAACAGGTCTGTGATGCCCTTAGAAGTCCGGGGTCGCACGTGAGCTACAATGGCTGGTTCAACATGTAAGTTACCCTACGCCGAGAGGTGCGGGCAATCCTATGAACGCCATTCCCCGCTGGGGACAGGGGATTGCAACTATTCCCCTCGAACGAGGAATTCCAAGTAGGCGCGGGTCACCAGCCCGCGTCGATTAAGTCCCTGCCCTTTGTACACACCGCCCGTCGCTACTACCGATCGGATGCCTCGGTGAGGTCCTCGGACCGTCCCCGGGGCGGCCCTCGAACGGGGGTCGCCTCCGGGCGATGGGAAGTCGATCGAACCCGGACATCTAGAGGGAGTAAAAGTCGTAACAAGGTTTTCGTAGGGGAACCTGCGGAAGGATCAATAACGGTGACCTGGCCGCGGTCGGCGCCCGCCGTCCGTGCCGGTTGTCGAGTAGGACTCGAGAGGCCAAACCTCCCCCGGCGGGTACCTTCAAGGTATGGACCGCAGAAGCCTCGTACCTTTCGTAGTCGGCCGACGTGAGTCTCTCCCCCCTCCGGGTGGGTGGACGTAGCGAGCCGGCTTCGGAACTCGGGGTTATGCGAGGACCGCCTTAGGTGCATAGGTACCCCGGTCCGCCCCCCTCGTTCGCGGGGGGGAGAGTGGCGCCGGAGCCGCCCGCCGGGTCGTTAAACAAACCATTGATCGTTGAAGGCTTTGATTGTGCGTGCGCGAGTCAAAGGGGCTTACTCACCCCCAGGGCGTTGGCCGGTGCTCGCCGGCCTCGGTGGGATCTCCCTGAACCCATCCCCCCGGCACAGGGGGCGGTGGTGGACGGGAGCGTACCGCCGGGCGAAACTCTTTCCCCTCGCGGGGTTAGAGCGGAGCTTAAGAGCGCATGCAAATAACCCCGATGTTGGCTTCGCAGAGACGGACCGTATAATAGTCTAAGGCCGGTGCGCGAGTTGAAGGGGCCTCACGAACCCCGGATGCGTTTAAACACCCGAAGGAGACGGCCGGTGCCCGCCGGTCCTGACTAGGTGGGATCTACCCAGCGCCTTCCCCTAAGCGGGGACTTGGGAGCGTACCACCGGGCCTCGCTCATACCCTCCGGGGTGGAGAGCTTGGCTTTGAGCGCACGCCTGAATGCCTTAGACCGGGACCCGTAACGCAGCGAACCAAACCCCTGGGCCTCGCCGGGAACGGCGGGTGCCTAGACCCCGGTCTCCTAAACCACGTAAGTCTCGGGCACCTACTCGGGCGATCGTCCCCCGGGCCGTAACTCCTCGGTCCGGTGGTTGACGCCCAGGTTCAATGACCTTCCCCCCTGCACGGGGGGGAAGGCACCCGGCTTGAAATATTGTCAAACATTGTCTCGTGTTCGAATGGCTTCCTTCGCCCGGCCTGTAACGGGCCGGGCACAAACCCATATACGACTCTTAGCGGTGGATCACTCGGCTCGTGCTTCGATGAAGAACGCAGCCATCTGCGTTAACTAATGTGAATTGCAGGACACAGATCATCGAAATTTCGAACGCATATTGCGGCCGCGGGGGTCCATCCCGCGGCCACGCCTGTCTGAGGGTCGCTTTACCCATCGATCGGTCTCCGCGCCCCCGCTGAGAGAGAGAGACCGCGGCTGGAAGCTCGCAGGGCCTGAAAACGGCCCTTCGTCTTCCCAAACGAAGACTCGGTTCCGAGCCAGTCCACGGGGCCCGTGTTGCGAGAGAGCTCCGTACAGGGAACGGAGGGAGAGCCGAGTAGGTCCGGGTCCACGTCCGTTACGGTCTCTCCCCGAGTCCCGAGCGGGGCTCCGCGCAGTCGGACGCGGGGGTGGCGAGTGCCGATTAAACCCAGCGAGCGGGCGAGTGAGCGGGCGGGCGAGCGGCCGGGGTGGGGGGGAGGGTGTCGCGGAGTTCGGTCTCGTGCCGGGCTCTCGCCCCTCGCCCCTAGCCTTCGGCCCTCCGCCTCCGCCCTCGCCCCCGCATAAGAAACCTCTGTGTGCGGCCTCAGATCAGACGAGACGACCCGCTGAACTTAAGCATATCAGTAAGCGGAGGAAAAGAAACTAACAAGGATTCCCTTAGTAGCGGCGAGCGAACAGGGAAGAGCCCAGCGCTGAATCCCACTTTCCCCTGACCGGGGTTGGCCGGGAAATGTAGCGTACGGAAGTCCGTAAGATCCGTCTCGGTGCGGACGCGGGACCAAGTCCTCGCGAACGTGGCTTCTTCCCATAGACGGTGAAAGCCCGGTAGCGAGTCCCGCGTTCCCGCCCGGGTAGGTCGGGCTTCTCGGAGTCGGGTTGCTTGGGAATGCAGCCCAAAGCGGGTGGTAAACTCCATCTAAGGCTAAATACCGGCACGAGACCGATAGCGAACCGAGTACCGTGAGGGAAAGTTGAAACAGGACTTTGAAGAGAGAGTTCAACAGAGCGTGAAACCGTTGAGAGGTAAACGTACGGGGACCGAGAAGACTGCCCCGGGGGATTCAGCCGGGCGGACGGCCCCGCGCTCGTCGGGTTCCGCGGTCGGGGGTGCGAGCGTATCCGGGCGAGAGGGGTGGGGTGCCGACTCCACCGCTCCCCGCTTCGGCTCTGCGCTTCGCCTCTGGACTTCGGGCCTGTCGGGCGTACGGAGGTCCGGCCCCGCCCGGTGTACTTTCCCCGCGTGGTGGTGAGTCGCGACCGGCTCCGGTTAGGCTTGGAAGGGCCCGAGGGTGAAGGTAGGTCCGTCCGGAGAAGGGAGCCCCACGCGGCCCCCGGACACGGGCGTTCCGCTACAGCCCCTCGCTCCGACTTCGCCGATAACGCCGGGGCCGTGGAGCAATGTCCTTTCCGCGTTCTCCCCTCCTCCGGGATGGGGATGGGGGCCCCCCCCGATCGTTCGGTCGAAGCGGGCCGGCTGGGCTGTCCTCAGCCCCGGGCTAGGCCCGCTACGGCGATGCGGGGGGCGATCCAGGCCCACAGCACCCGAACGCCTAAGGTCAGCGGCTAAGTTCGGACCCCGAACGACCCGTCTTGAAACACGGACCAAGGAGTCTAACGCGTATGCGAGTCGAAGGGACCAGAACCCCCGGAGGCGCAACGAAGGTGAAGGCCGGCGCGCGTCGGCTGAGGTGGGATCCGTCCTAACCCTCCGAGGGGGCGGGCGGCGCA
>NW_027101104.1:474588-487088 GCF_029633855.1 Hoplias malabaricus | reverse complement strand
AACCGTGAACGCCGCGGTTAAAGACCTCGGGTATCGCAGTGGGCGGAATGAGACTTAGAGGAATGATGACGGAGCCATGAGGGGCCTCCCCTGGAGGTCCCATGGCCGAGAAAAGTGCTCCGAGCCCGGGGTGATAGAGAACCGTGAACGCCGCGGTTAAAGACCTCGGGTATCGCAGTGGGCGGAATGAGACTTAGAGGAATGATGACGGAGCCAGGAAGGGCCTCCCCTGGAGGTCCCATGGCCGAGAAAAGTGCCCCGAGCCCGGGGTGATAGAGAACCGTGAACGCCGCGGTTAAAGGCCTCGGGTATCGCAGTGGGCGGAATGAGACTTAGAGGAATGATGACGGAGCCATGAGGGGCCCCCCCTGGAGGTCCCATGGCCGAGAAAAGTGCCCCGAGCCCGGGGAGATAGAGAACCGTAAAGCGCGCGGGTTTGGGGCTCGGGTCTTCCAGTGGGCGGAGTGAGACTTAAAGGAATATTGACGGAGCCATGAAGGGCCCCCCCTGGAGGTCCCATGGCCGAGAAAAGTGCTCCGAGCCCGGGGAGATAGAGAACCGCAATGCACGCGGGTTTGAGGCTCAGGTCTTCCAGTGGGCGCTCGTTCCAGCGGCGCGGGCTGGATGGTTTAGTCCGAGGAGGAGTGCTTAAGTGTGGGCCGGATAGGTTCGAGAGGTGCGCTGGGTTGGTGGAGGTCCAGCCCCGGAGGTTTGGAGCGGGGCGATGTAGCGAGCGAGGCCGAGTCGGGTGAGCCTGGGCCGGGCATGGGCGTTGGCGGCGATGGGGGTCTTCTCCCCGGAGGTTTGGAGCGGGCGATGGAGCGAGCGAGGCCGAGTCGGGTGAGCCTGGGCCGGGCATGGGCGTTGGCAGCGACGGGGGTGTCTTCCCCGGAGGTAAGTACCGTGGGGGGCAAGCGTGAGATATTCCAGGCCGGGAAAAGTGAGCTAAATTCGGCAAAGCGTTGTTAAAAAGGGGGGTCGGTTGATTTTTTTGTTAAATCTAAACGAACAAAGGGTGCGAGGCGTGAAAATTGCATTCAGCCGTGATTTTTTGGCAAAGTGCTAACCCTAGTGTTCTCCCAGTGGGACGTTTTAAAGTAGGACTTAGAAAAATTTCTGACCCTCTTCGCCCTAGGTAGCAAGCCCAAAACGGAGCACCTCGGAGAGGTAAAAATTCAGAGGGCATGGGGGTTTCCAGTGCGGTGCCGTCAGGACATTAGGGTTCCTTTAGAAAAGACGAAAGTTTGGGTACACCGTATGTAACTATGACAAGCCCAAGGCTCTGGTTCGCCTGTGGGCATGAATATAGTGAGATTTCCGCGTTATCTCACTGGAGGTGACCCCGGAACGGTTCAAAACCTAAGTCGAGACTTCCATGGGACCCCGGCGATGGGAGTTTGAAGCCCGAGGAGTGACGCCCTCTGGGCTAAGGTTGGTGGTAGGTTCGGCCCCCCTTTCTGGAGGTCTAAACTGACTTCCATGGACCCCGGTGATGCGAATTTGATGCCCGATGAGGAGCACACCTCTGGGCTAAGGGTGGTGGTATGCTCGGCCCCCCCCTCTGGATGTTTAAACTGACTTCCATGGACCCCGGTGATGCGAATTTGATGCCCGAGGAGTGACTCACCTCTGGGCTAAGGGTGGTGGTATGCTCGGCCCCCCCTCTGGAGGTCTAAACTGACTTCCATGGACCCCGGTGATGCGAATTTGATGCCCGAGGAGTGACTCACCTCTGGGCTAAGGGTGGTGGTATACTCGGCCCCCCCTCTGGAGGTCTCGAATGACTTCCATGGACCCCGGTGATGCGAATTTGATGCCCGATGAGGAGCACACCTCTGGGCTAAGGGTGGTGGTATGCTCGGCCCCCCCCCTCTGGATGTTTAAACTGACTTCCATGGACCCCGGTGATGCGAATTTGATGCCCGAGGAGTGACTCACCTCTGGGCTAAGGGTGGTGGTATGCCCAGCCCCCCCTCTGGAGGTCTCGAATGACTTCCATGGACCCCGGTGAAGCGTATTTCATGCCCGATGAGGAGCACACCTCTGGGCTAAGGGTGGTGGTATGCTCAGCCCCCCCTCTGGAGGTCTAAACTGACTTCCATGGACCCCGGTGATGCGAATTTGATGCCCGAGGAGTGACTCACCTCTGGGCTAAGGGTGGTGGTATGCCCGGCCCCCCCTCTGGAGGTCTCGAATGACTTCCATGGACCCCGGTGAAGCGTATTTCATGCCCGATGAGGAGCACACCTCTGGGCTAAGGGTGGTGGTATGCTCAGCCCCCCCTCTGGAGGTCTAAACTGACTTCCATGGACCCCGGTGATGCGAATTTGATGCCCGAGGAGTGACTCACCTCTGGGCTAAGGGTGGTGGTATGCCCGGCCCCCCCTCTGGAGGTCTCGAATGACTTCCATGGACCCCGGTGAAGCGTATTTCATGCCCGATGAGGAGCACACCTCTGGGCTAAGGGTGGTGGTATGCTCAGCCCCCCCTCTGGAGGTCTAAACTGACTTCCATGGACCCCGGTGATGCGAATTTGATGCCCGAGGAGTGACTCACCTCTGGGCTAAGGGTGGTGGTATGCCCGGCCCCCCCTCTGGAGGTCTCGAATGACTTCCATGGACCCCGGTGAAGCGTATTTCATGCCCGATGAGGAGCACACCTCTGGGCTAAGGGTGGTGGTATGCTCAGCCCCCCCTCTGGAGGTCTAAACTGACTTCCATGGACCCCGGTGATGCGAATTTGATGCCCGAGGAGTGACTCACCTCTGGGCTAAGGGTGGTGGTATGCCCGGCCCCCCCTCTGGAGGTCTCGAATGACTTCCATGGACCCCGGTGAAGCGTATTTCATGCCCGATGAGGAGCACACCTCTGGGCTAAGGGTGGTGGTATGCTCAGCCCCCCCTCTGGAGGTCTAAACTGACTTCCATGGACCCCGGTGATGCGAATTTCATGCCCGAGGAGTGATGCCCTCTGGGCTAAGGGTGGTGGTAAGCCCGGCCCCCCCTCTCTGGAGGTCTAGATTGACTTCCATGGACCCCGGTTAAGCGTATTTCATGCCCGAGGAGTGACGCCCTCTGGGCTAAGGGTGGTGGTATGCCCGGCCCCCCCTCTGGAGGTCTCCAAAACCTAAGTCGAGACTTCCATGGACCCCGGTTATCCGAATTTCATGCCCGAGGAGTGACGCCCTCTGGGCTTAGGGTGGTGGTAAGCCCGGCCCCACTCTCTGGAGGTCTAAACTGACTTCCATGGACCCCGGTGATCCGAATTTCATGCCCGAGGAGTGACGCCCTCTCGGCTAGGGTGGTGGTAAGTGCAGCCCCCCCTCTCTGGAGGTCTAAAATGACTTCCATGGACCCCGGTGAAGCGAATTTCATGCCCGAGGAGTGACGCCCTCTCGGCTAGGGTGGTGGTAAGCCAGGCCCCCCCTCTCTGGAGGTCAAAACTGACTTCCATGGACCCCGGTATAGCGTATTTCATGCCCGAGGAGTGACGCCCTCTGGGCTAAGGGTGGTGGTATGCCCGGCCCCCCCTCTGGAGGTCTCCAAAACCTAAGTCGAGACTTCCATGGACCCCGGTTATCCGAATTTCATGCCCGAGGAGTGACGCCCTCTGGGCTTAGGGTGGTGGTAAGCCCGGCCCCACTCTCTGGAGGTCTAAACTGACTTCCATGGACCCCGGTTATCTGAATTTCATGCCCGAGGAGTGACGCCCTCTGGGCTTAGGGTGGTGGTAAGCCCGGCCCCACTCTCTGGAGGTCTAAACTGACTTCCATGGACCCCGGTTATCCGAATTTCATGCCCGAGGAGTGATGAACCTCTGGGCTAAGGGTGGTGGTAAGTGCAGCCCCCCCTCTGGAGGTTTCCAAAACCTAAGTCGAGACTTCCATGGACCCCGGTGATGCGAATTTCAAGCCCGAGGAGTGGTGCCCTCTGGGCTAAGGGTGGTGGTAAGCCCGGCCCCCCCCCTCTCTGGAGGTCTAAAAGGACTTCCATGGACCCCGGTATAGCGTATTTCATGCCCGAGGAGTGACGCCCTCTGGGCTTAGGGTGGTGGTAAGTGCAGCCCCCCCTCTGGAGGTTTCCAAAACCTAAGTCGAGACTTCCATGGACCCCGGTGATGCGAATTTCAAGCCCGAGGAGTGGTGCCCTCTGGGCTAAGGGTGGTGGTAAGCCCGGCCCCCCCTCTCTGGAGGTCTAAACTGACTTCCATGGACCCCGGTGTAGCGTATTTCATGCCCGAGGAGTGACGCCCTCTGGGCTTAGGGTGGTGGTAAGCCAGGCCCCCCCCCTCTCTGGAGGTCAAAATTGACTTCCATGGACCCCGGTTATCCGAATTTTATGCCCGAGGAGTGACGCCCTCTGGGCTAAGGGTGGTGGTAAGTCCGGCTCCCACCCTCTGGATGCGTTCAAAACCTAAGTCGAGACTTCCATGGACCCCGGTGATGCGAAGTGACATGCCCGAAGAGTGGTGCCTTCTGGGCTAAGGTTGTGATAAGCCCGGTCTCTCCTCTGGAGGTCTGTGGTTTTAAAGTGAATATTTTCTAAGTCCCTCACCTGAGATTTTAAGAGAATCAGGACCCTCCTCAAGCCTCGTAGCGAGTCCGAGGGAGGTTCATCGTTGTCGGCTATGCGAAAGGGGTTCAGACGCCTCTAATCCTGTGGGCATATGGTTTCTCAGCCTGGTGCCGTCGGGATATTAGGGAGGCATTAAATCAGACGTAAGTTTGGGTAACAGCGATGCGAAACGCTATGCCCAAAGGAGTGGCTTCCCGATGGGCTTGAAATAATGGGAATGTCCGCTCTGCTTCCCTGGATGTGTTCAAAACCTAAGTCGAGACATCCGTAGACCCCGTTGATGCGAATTCCATGCCCGAGGAGTGACGCCCTCTGGGCTTAAGGGTGGTGGTAAGACCGGCCCCACTCTCTGGAGGTCTAAACTGACTTCCATGGACCCCGGTGATTCGAATTTCAAGCCCGAGGAGGTGCACACCTCCGGGCTAAGGGGATGGTTTGGGTGGCCTCCCCTCTGGATGTGTTCAAAACCTAAGTTGAGACATCCATAGACCCCGGTAATCCGAATTTCATGCCCGAGGAGTGACGCCCTCTGGGCTTAAGAGTGGTGGTAAGACCGGCCCCACTCTCTGGAGGTCTAAACTGACTTCCATGGACCCCGGTGATGCGAATTTCATGCCCGAGGAGTGGCGCCCTCTGGGCTAAGAGTGGTGGTAAGACCGGCCCCACTCTCTGGATGTCTAAAATGACTTCCATGGACCCCGGTGATTCGAATTTGAAGCCCGAGGAGGTGCACACCTCCGGGCTAAGGGGATGGTTTGGGTGGCCTCCCCTCTGGATGTGTTCAAAACCTAAGTTGAGACATCCATAGACCCCGGTAATCCGAATTTCATGCCCGAGGAGTGACGCCCTCTGGGCTTAAGGGTGGTGGTAAGACCGGCCCCACTCTCTGGATGTCTAAAATGACTTCCATGGACCCCGGTGATGCGAATACACAAGCCCGAGGAGTGGCACACCTCTGGGCTAAGGGGATGGTTTGGGTTGCCTCCCCTCTGGAGGTCTAAAAATGACTTCCATAGACCCCGGCGAAGCGAATTTAAAGCCCGAGGACTGGCACCCCTCTGGGCTAAGGGGATGGTTAGGGTGGCCTCCCCTCTGGATGTCTAAAATGACTTCCATGGACCCCGGTGATGCGAATACACAAGCCCGAGGATTGGCACACCTCTGGGCTAAGGGGATGGTTTGGGTTGCCTCCCCTCTGGAGGTCTAAAAATGACTTCCATAGACCCCGGCGAAGCGAATTTAAAGCCCGAGGACTGGCACCCCTCTGGGCTAAGGGGATGGTTAGGGTGGCCTCCCCTCTGGATGTCTAAAATGACTTCCATGGACCCCGGTGATGCGAATACACAAGCCCGAGGAGTGGCACACCTCTAGTCTAAGGGGATGGTTTGGGTTGCCTCCCCTCTGGAGGTCTAAAAAATGACTTCCATAGACCCCGGCGAAGCGAATTTAAAGCCCGAGGACTGGCACCCCTCTGGGCTAAGGGTGGTGGTTAATCCGGCCCCCCCTTCTGGATGTGTTCAAAACCTAAGTCGAGACATCCATGGACCCCCGGTGATGCGAAGTGACATGCCCGAGGAGTGACGCCCTCTGGGCTAAGGTTGTGATAAGCCCGGTCTCTCCTCTGGAGGTCTGTGGTTTTAAAGTGAAAATTTTCTAAGTCCCTCACCTGAGATTTTAAGAAAATCAGGACCCTCCTCAAGCCTCGTAGCGAGTCCGAGGGAGGTTCATCGTTGTCGGCTATGCGAACGAGGTTCCAACGCCTCAAATCCTGTGGGCATATGGTTTCTCAGCCTGGTGCCGTCGGGATATTAGGGAGGCATTAAATCAGACGTAAGTTTGGGTAACAGCGATGCGAAACGCTATGCCCAAAGGAGTGGCTTCCCGATGGGCTTGAAATAATGGGAATGTCCGCTCTGCTTCCCTGGATGTGTTCAAAACCTAAGTCGAGACATCCGTAGACCCCGTTGATGCGAATTCCATGCCCGAGGAGTGGCACACCTCTGGGCTAAGGGTTGGTGGTAAGTCAGGCCCCACCCTCTGGAGGTTTTCAAAACCTAAGTCGAGACCTCCGTAGACCCCGGTGATGCGAATACCGAAGCCCGAGGACTGGCACCCCTCTGGGCTAGGGTGGGGATAAGATATGCCCCCACCCTCTGGAGGTTTTCAAAACCTAAGTCGAGACCTCCGTAGACCCCGGTGATGCGAAATGACATGCCCGAGGACTGGCACCCCTCTGGGCTAGGGTGGGGATAAGATATGCCCCCACCCTCTGGAGGTTTTTAAAACCTAAGTCGAGACCTCCATAGAACCCCGGTGATGCGAAGTGACATGCCCGAGGACTGGCACCCCTCTGGGCTAGGGTGGTGGTTAATCCGGCCCCACCTCTGGAGGTTTTCAAAACCTAAGTCGAGACCTCCATAGACCCCGGTGATGCGAATACCGAAGCCCGAGGACTGGCACCCCTCTGGGCTAGGGTGGTGGTTAATCCGGCCCCCCCTCTGGAGGTTTTCAAAACCTAAGTCGAGACCTCCATAGACCCCGGTGATGCGAATACCGAAGCCCGAGGTAGGACTGGCACCCCTCTGGGCTAAGGGGATGGTTTGGGTGGCCTCCCCTTCAATCCCGATGATTCGTTCGATATATGCCCAGGGAGGTGAACACTTCTCTGGGCGTGAGGGGGTCGAGCGTATGAGGGTTGTACCCCGTTATGGTTCCTACTATAAACGAATCCGAGCGGCGGGTCCACAGGCCACCGACCACCTGCCCACTTGCGGGGTGGGTGCGACGGGCCGCCCGCCGGCAGTTGTCCCCGTTCCTAACCTAACTCTTGCCCGTGCGCGAGTCGAAAGGGGCATACAAACCCCCGAGGCGAAGACCGGCGTTCCGCTTGGTCTAATGTGGGATCTCCCAGATTTTCCCCTCCGCGGGGACTTGGGAGCGCACCACCGGGCCCCCGCGCTGGAAACGGCCGGAGGCAAAGAGCGCATTAGAGGTGTCACGGATCGGTCTTTTTAAACGGACCGCGGCTGGAAGTTCGCAGGGGAAGAGGCGCTCGGTTTACGGTTCCCGGGCCCGACCCCCTTCGTCTTCTTAAATCGAGAAAACTAACCGTAGGCTCCGGGGGGGCGAATCGTAAAACCTTTGCCGACCTCCTCGCACTGCGAGGGGGCCAGGATTTTGCGGCTTGTCCGCGTATCGGTCCTACCAAGGACCGCGGCTGGAAGTTCGGTGGTGAGCCCTCGACCTTACGAGATTGGGGGCAAAACCCTTCGTCTTCTGAACATCAGACGGCTCCGGGGGGGGGCGTACCGTAAAACCTATGCCGACCTCCTCGCGCTTTGAGGGGGCCAGGAAATTCTCTTCCATTCTCTTCCCTTAAACGGACGTCCTTTACGCCCGTTCGAAATGCGGCATACCCGGAGCACCAGGGGCAGGCTTCTAATCCGAAATAATACCGGCTTTTAGAACGATCCTCCCCGCCACGTGCTCCAGCCTCCATGGCTCGTGGACCCCCCGTAACAGGGGTCCGCTTGTCCCAGAATCGTTCCGAGGAGACTTAGCCGATCCGTCGGTCTAATTTCCACCGCAGTTTGGGTCCGTTAAAAGGTCCGAGTCGGTGGTGCCTTAGGGTCGGGATCCTATTGAGGGAAGGAACCGGCCCTAGCCTGCACCGTCCGGGCCTTGAATCGTACATTTTCCAAGTAGTCAAACCCCCGATTGCAGACCCACCTCCGGGGGGTCTCGTTCGAAAAGCCTTTCCGCGGTGCGCGTCTCTTCCTCCTTCGGGGGGTCGAGTTCCACGCACCACCGACTCTCTCTCTTTCCCCAAGCCGGGTTTGAGTACCAGAGGGATCGGCCTGGTTGATCCTGCCAGTATCATATGCTTGTCTCAAAGATTAAGCCATGCAAGTCTAAGTACACACGGGCGTTGGTACAGTGAAACTGCGAATGGCTCATTAAATCAGTTATGGTTCTTTGATCGCTCCACACGTTACTTGGTATAACTGTGGTAATTCCAGAGCTAATACATGCAAACGAAGCGTTGGAAGTGGGGGTGCCGTTTCGAGGTGGTCGGTGACTGGTTCACCTTCCCCCCTCGGCGCCCCCCACGGATACGTGCATTTATCAGAACCAAAAAACCCCCTCCCGACTCCGGTCGGGTCCGCTTTGGTGACTCTAGATAACCTTTGGCCGATCGCAGAGCCCTTCGGGGCGGCGACGTCTCATTCGAGTGTCTGCCCTATCAACTTTCGACGGTAGTCTACGGGACTACGTGTGGTGACCACGGGTAACGGGGAATCTGGGTTCGATTCCGGAGAGGGAGCCTGAGAAACGGCTACCACATCCAAGGAAGGCAGCAGGCGCGCAAATTACCCATTCCCGACACGGGGAGGTAGTGACGAAAAATATCGGTGCGAGGCCCCGTTTGAAGGTTTCGGGACCGAAATGAACTCAATCTACGTCCGTGGGTGAGGACCCATTGGAGGGCAAGTCTGGTGCCAGCAGCCGCGGTAATTCCAGCTCCAATAGCGTATGTTAACGTTGCTGCAGTTAAAAAGCTCGTAGTTGGATCCGGGGACGGGTCCCGGCTGCCGGGCCTCTGCCCGTCCGGACTTCGCGGTGGGAAGCTGCCCCTCTCCGGGGGGTTGGGGACCCCCCGCGGGTCTCTGGGTGGAGGTCGCGGGACCTTGTCCCTACTCATCCGGTGTCCTCTGCTCCCTTCCTCCGCGGAGAGGCCCTTAGCTGGGTCGTCCGCCGCGGTTGAATACGTGGGGGGCGGAAGGGTCCGGTGCGTTTACTTTGAACAAAACAGAGTGCTCAAAGCAGGCCGAAGCGTGCCTTGAATGGACTGAGCTAGGAATAATGGAATAAGGCCTTCCCATGGGGGGCGAGTCGGAGCTCTTCGGCGAGGCGGCCGGGCGGGGCCGTTTTCTGGCCGCCGCACGGTTCCCCGAGCCGGGGGGGTATCCGACCGCTCTCTTGGTCCTATTTCGTGGGTTTGACGGACCAAAGGTCATGATTAAGAGGGACGGCCGGGGGCATTCGTACCGCACCGAGAGAGGTGAAATTCGTAGACCGGTGCGGGACGGACAAAAGCGAAGGCATTTGCCAAGAATGTTTTCATTAATCAAGAACGAAAGTCGGAGGATCGAAGACGATCAGGTACCGTCGTAGTTCCGACCGTAAACTATGCCGACCCGCGATCCGGCGGCGTTGGGTTAACGACTATGACCCGCCGGGCAGCGTCCGGGAAACCACGAGTCTTTGGGCTCTGGGGGGAGTACGGTTGCAAAGCTGAAACTTAAAGGAATTGACGGAAGGGCACCACCAGGAGTGGAGCTTGCGGCTTAATTTGACTCAACGCGGGGAACCTAACCCGGCCCGGACACGGTAAGGATTGACAGATTGACGGCTCTTTCTCGATTCTGTGGGTGGTGGTGCATGGCCGTTGGTAGTTCGTGGAGCGATTCGTCTGGTCAATTCCGGTAACGAACGAGATCCCATCCTTTAAGTAGTTACACGGCCCCTCTCCTGGGTCGGACTCTATCCCCGAAGGTCCCCGTTCGCGGGGGGTCCCCATCGGGGTGGGGGTGTTGGGGGTTTCGGCGGGGGTCCGGTTCTACCCCGGATCGGTTCGGGGAGGTGATGCGGTTGACGGGGGTTCAGTTCTGCGTCGAGTGGGTGGCTCCGGCCTCTCCCCTTCGCGTTCGGTTCCCTCCCCGATGCCGTCCGCACCTCGTTCCGCTCTCCGGGTGTGGGTTGTCCGTCCTTCGCCTTCGCCTTCCCTCTCCCCTCCCCGGTGCCCTCCCGCTTACCGCGGGCCTGAAGGTTGGGGTTCGCCCGGTGGGAATCAGCGGTCGGTGGCTAAACTTCTTAGAGCGATTTGTGGCACAGAAGCCACTTGAGAAATGGAGCAATAACAGGTCTGTGATGCCCTTAGAAGTCCGGGGTCGCACGTGAGCTACAATGGCTGGTTCAACATGTAAGTTACCCTACGCCGAGAGGTGCGGGCAATCCTATGAACGCCATTCCCCGCTGGGGACAGGGGATTGCAACTATTCCCCTCGAACGAGGAATTCCAAGTAGGCGCGGGTCACCAGCCCGCGTCGATTAAGTCCCTGCCCTTTGTACACACCGCCCGTCGCTACTACCGATCGGATGCCTCGGTGAGGTCCTCGGACCGTCCCCGGGGCGGCCCTCGAACGGGGGTCGCCTCCGGGCGATGGGAAGTCGATCGAACCCGGACATCTAGAGGGAGTAAAAGTCGTAACAAGGTTTTCGTAGGGGAACCTGCGGAAGGATCAATAACGGTGACCTGGCCGCGGTCGGCGCCCGCCGTCCGTGCCGGTTGTCGAGTCGGACTCGAGAGGCCGAACCTCCCCCCCGGCGGGTACCTTCAAGGTATGGACCGCAGAAGCCTCGTACCTTTCGTCGTCGGCCGACGTGAGTCTCTCCCCCCTCCGGGTGGGTGGACGTAGCGAGCCGGCTTCGGAACTCGGGGTTATGCGAGGACCGCCTTAGGTGCATAGGTACCCCGGTCCGCCCCTCCCGTTCGCGGGGGGAAGAGTGGCGCCGGAGCCGCCCGCCGGGTAGTTAAACCCAAAAAACCATTGATCGTTGAAGGCTTGATTGTGCGTGCGCGAGTCAAAGGGGCTTACTCACCCCCAGGGCGTTGGCCGGTGCTCGCCGGCCTCGGTGGGATCTCCCTGAACCCATCCCCCCGGCACAGGGGGCGGTGGTGGACGGGAGCGTACCGCCGGGCGAAACTCTTTCCCCTCACGGGGTTAGAGCGGAGCTTAAGAGCGCATGCAAAATACCCCCGATGTTGGCTTCGCAGAGACGGACCGTATAATAGTCTAAGGCCGGTGCGCGAGTTGAAGGGGCCTCACGAACCCCGGATGCGTTTATAAACACCCGAAAGGAGACGGCCGGTGCCCGCCGGTCCTGACTAGGTGGGATCTACCCAGCGCCTTCCCCTAAGCGGGGACTTGGGAGCGTACCACCGGGCCTCGCTCATACCCTCCGGGGTGGAGAGCTTGGCTTTGAGCGCACGCCTGAATGCCTTAGACCGGGACCCGTAACGCAGCGAACCAAACCCCTGGGCCTCGCCGGGAACGGCGGGTGCCTAGACCCCGGTCTCCTAAACCACGTAAGTCTCGGGCACCTACTCGGGCGATCGTCCCCCGGGCCGTAACTCCTCGGTCCGGTGGTGACGCCCAGGTTCAATGACCTTTCCCCCCCTGCACGGGGGTGGAAGGCACCCGGCTTGAAATATATTGGCAAAAATTGTCTCTTGTTCGAATGGCTTCCTTCGCCCGGCCTGTAACGGGCCGGGCACAAACCCGAATACGACTCTTAGCGGTGGATCACTCGGCTCGTGCTTCGATGAAGAACGCAGCCATCTGCGTTAACTAATGTGAATTGCAGGACACAGATCATCGAAATTTCGAACGCATATTGCGGCCGCGGGGGTCCATCCCGCGGCCACGCCTGTCTGAGGGTCGCTTTACCCATCGATCGGTCTCCGCGCCCCCGCTGAGAGAGAGAGACCGCGGCTGGAAGCTCGCAGGGCCTGAAAACGGCCCTTCGTCTTCCCAAACGAAGACTCGGTTCCGAGCCAGTCCACGCGGCCCGTGTTGCGAGAGAGCTCCGTACAGGGAACGGAGGGAGAGCCGAGTAGGTCCGGGTCCACGTCCGTTACGGTCTCTCCCCGAGTCCCGAGCGGGGCTCCGCGCAGTCGGACGCGGGGGTGGCGAGTGCCGATTAAACCCAGCGAGCGGGCGAGTGAGCGGGCGGGCGAGCGGCCGGGGTGGGGGGGAAGGTGTCGCGGAGTTCGGTCTCGTGCCGGGCTCTCGCCCCTCGCCCCTAGCCTTCGGCCCTCCGCCTCCGCCCTCGCCCCCGCATAAGAAACCTCTGTGTGCGGCCT
>NW_027101104.1:454588-467088 GCF_029633855.1 Hoplias malabaricus | reverse complement strand
CTTCCATGGACCCCGGTGATGCGAATTTGATGCCCGAGGAGTGACTCACCTCTGGGCTAAGGGTGGTGGTATGCTCGGCCCCCCCTCTGGAGGTCTAAACTGACTTCCATGGACCCCGGTGATGCGAATTTGATGCCCGAGGAGTGACTCACCTCTGGGCTAAGGGTGGTGGTATACTCGGCCCCCCCTCTGGAGGTCTCGAATGACTTCCATGGACCCCGGTGATGCGAATTTGATGCCCGATGAGGAGCACACCTCTGGGCTAAGGGTGGTGGTATGCTCGGCCCCCCCTCTGGAAGTCTAAACTGACTTCCATGGACCCCGGTGATGCGAATTTGATGCCCGAGGAGTGACTCACCTCTGGGCTAAGGGTGGTGGTATGCTCGGCCCCCCCTCTGGAGGTCTCGAATGACTTCCATGGACCCCGGTGATGCGAATTTGATGCCCGATGAGGAGCACACCTCTGGGCTAAGGGTGGTGGTATGCTCGGCCCCCCCTCTGGAAGTCTAAACTGACTTCCATGGACCCCGGTGATGCGAATTTGATGCCCGAGGAGTGACTCACCTCTGGGCTAAGGGTGGTGGTATGCCCGGCCCCCCCTCTGGAGGTCTCGAATGACTTCCATGGACCCCGGTGAAGCGTATTTCATGCCCGATGAGGAGCACACCTCTGGGCTAAGGGTGGTGGTATGCTCAGCCCCCCCTCTGGAGGTCTAAACTGACTTCCATGGACCCCGGTGATGCGAATTTGATGCCCGAGGAGTGACTCACCTCTGGGCTAAGGGTGGTGGTATGCCCGGCCCCCCCTCTGGAGGTCTCGAATGACTTCCATGGACCCCGGTGAAGCGTATTTCATGCCCGATGAGGAGCACACCTCTGGGCTAAGGGTGGTGGTATGCTCAGCCCCCCCTCTGGAGGTCTAAACTGACTTCCATGGACCCCGGTGATGCGAATTTCATGCCCGAGGAGTGATGCCCTCTGGGCTAAGGGTGGTGGTAAGCCCGGCCCCCCCTCTCTGGAGGTCTAGATTGACTTCCATGGACCCCGGTTAAGCGTATTTCATGCCCGAGGAGTGACGCCCTCTGGGCTAAGGGTGGTGGTATGCCCGGCCCCCCCTCTGGAGGTCTCCAAAACCTAAGTCGAGACTTCCATGGACCCCGGTTATCCGAATTTCATGCCCGAGGAGTGACGCCCTCTGGGCTTAGGGTGGTGGTAAGCCCGGCCCCACTCTCTGGAGGTCTAAACTGACTTCCATGGACCCCGGTGATCCGAATTTCATGCCCGAGGAGTGACGCCCTCTCGGCTAGGGTGGTGGTAAGTGCAGCCCCCCCTCTCTGGAGGTCTAAAATGACTTCCATGGACCCCGGTGAAGCGAATTTCATGCCCGAGGAGTGACGCCCTCTCGGCTAGGGTGGTGGTAAGCCAGGCCCCCCCTCTCTGGAGGTCAAAACTGACTTCCATGGACCCCGGTATAGCGTATTTCATGCCCGAGGAGTGACGCCCTCTGGGCTAAGGGTGGTGGTATGCCCGGCCCCCCCTCTGGAGGTCTCCAAAACCTAAGTCGAGACTTCCATGGACCCCGGTTATCCGAATTTCATGCCCGAGGAGTGACGCCCTCTGGGCTTAGGGTGGTGGTAAGCCCGGCCCCACTCTCTGGAGGTCTAAACTGACTTCCATGGACCCCGGTTATCTGAATTTCATGCCCGAGGAGTGACGCCCTCTGGGCTTAGGGTGGTGGTAAGCCCGGCCCCACTCTCTGGAGGTCTAAACTGACTTCCATGGACCCCGGTTATCCGAATTTCATGCCCGAGGAGTGATGAACCTCTGGGCTAAGGGTGGTGGTAAGTGCAGCCCCCCCTCTGGAGGTTTCCAAAACCTAAGTCGAGACTTCCATGGACCCCGGTGATGCGAATTTCAAGCCCGAGGAGTGGTGCCCTCTGGGCTAAGGGTGGTGGTAAGCCCGGCCCCCCCCTCTCTGGAGGTCTAAAAGGACTTCCATGGACCCCGGTATAGCGTATTTCATGCCCGAGGAGTGACGCCCTCTGGGCTTAGGGTGGTGGTAAGTGCAGCCCCCCCTCTGGAGGTTTCCAAAACCTAAGTCGAGACTTCCATGGACCCCGGTGATGCGAATTTCAAGCCCGAGGAGTGGTGCCCTCCGGGCTAAGGGTGGTGGTAAGCCCGGCCCCCCCTCTCTGGAGGTCTAAACTGACTTCCATGGACCCCGGTGTAGCGTATTTCATGCCCGAGGAGTGACGCCCTCTGGGCTTAGGGTGGTGGTAAGCCAGGCCCCCCCCCTCTCTGGAGGTCAAAATTGACTTCCATGGACCCCGGTTATCCGAATTTTATGCCCGAGGAGTGACGCCCTCTGGGCTAAGGGTGGTGGTAAGTCCGGCTCCCACCCTCTGGATGCGTTCAAAACCTAAGTCGAGACTTCCATGGACCCCGGTGATGCGAAGTGACATGCCCGAAGAGTGGTGCCTTCTGGGCTAAGGTTGTGATAAGCCCGGTCTCTCCTCTGGAGGTCTGTGGTTTTAAAGTGAATATTTTCTAAGTCCCTCACCTGAGATTTTAAGAGAATCAGGACCCTCCTCAAGCCTCGTAGCGAGTCCGAGGGAGGTTCATCGTTGTCGGCTATGCGAAAGGGGTTCAGACGCCTCTAATCCTGTGGGCATATGGTTTCTCAGCCTGGTGCCGTCGGGATATTAGGGAGGCATTAAATCAGACGTAAGTTTGGGTAACAGCGATGCGAAACGCTATGCCCAAAGGAGTGGCTTCCCGATGGGCTTGAAATAATGGGAATGTCCGCTCTGCTTCCCTGGATGTGTTCAAAACCTAAGTCGAGACATCCGTAGACCCCGTTGATGCGAATTCCATGCCCGAGGAGTGACGCCCTCTGGGCTTAAGGGTGGTGGTAAGACCGGCCCCACTCTCTGGAGGTCTAAACTGACTTCCATGGACCCCGGTGATTCGAATTTCAAGCCCGAGGAGGTGCACACCTCCGGGCTAAGGGGATGGTTTGGGTGGCCTCCCCTCTGGATGTGTTCAAAACCTAAGTTGAGACATCCATAGACCCCGGTAATCCGAATTTCATGCCCGAGGAGTGACGCCCTCTGGGCTTAAGAGTGGTGGTAAGACCGGCCCCACTCTCTGGAGGTCTAAACTGACTTCCATGGACCCCGGTGATGCGAATTTCATGCCCGAGGAGTGGCGCCCTCTGGGCTAAGAGTGGTGGTAAGACCGGCCCCACTCTCTGGATGTCTAAAATGACTTCCATGGACCCCGGTGATTCGAATTTGAAGCCCGAGGAGGTGCACACCTCCGGGCTAAGGGGATGGTTTGGGTGGCCTCCCCTCTGGATGTGTTCAAAACCTAAGTTGAGACATCCATAGACCCCGGTAATCCGAATTTCATGCCCGAGGAGTGACGCCCTCTGGGCTTAAGGGTGGTGGTAAGACCGGCCCCACTCTCTGGATGTCTAAAATGACTTCCATGGACCCCGGTGATGCGAATACACAAGCCCGAGGAGTGGCACACCTCTGGGCTAAGGGGATGGTTTGGGTTGCCTCCCCTCTGGAGGTCTAAAAATGACTTCCATAGACCCCGGCGAAGCGAATTTAAAGCCCGAGGACTGGCACCCCTCTGGGCTAAGGGGATGGTTAGGGTGGCCTCCCCTCTGGATGTCTAAAATGACTTCCATGGACCCCGGTGATGCGAATACACAAGCCCGAGGATTGGCACACCTCTGGGCTAAGGGGATGGTTTGGGTTGCCTCCCCTCTGGAGGTCTAAAAATGACTTCCATAGACCCCGGCGAAGCGAATTTAAAGCCCGAGGACTGGCACCCCTCTGGGCTAAGGGGATGGTTAGGGTGGCCTCCCCTCTGGATGTCTAAAATGACTTCCATGGACCCCGGTGATGCGAATACACAAGCCCGAGGAGTGGCACACCTCTAGTCTAAGGGGATGGTTTGGGTTGCCTCCCCTCTGGAGGTCTAAAAAATGACTTCCATAGACCCCGGCGAAGCGAATTTAAAGCCCGAGGACTGGCACCCCTCTGGGCTAAGGGTGGTGGTTAATCCGGCCCCCCCTTCTGGATGTGTTCAAAACCTAAGTCGAGACATCCATGGACCCCCGGTGATGCGAAGTGACATGCCCGAGGAGTGACGCCCTCTGGGCTAAGGTTGTGATAAGCCCGGTCTCTCCTCTGGAGGTCTGTGGTTTTAAAGTGAAAATTTTCTAAGTCCCTCACCTGAGATTTTAAGAAAATCAGGACCCTCCTCAAGCCTCGTAGCGAGTCCGAGGGAGGTTCATCGTTGTCGGCTATGCGAACGAGGTTCCAACGCCTCAAATCCTGTGGGCATATGGTTTCTCAGCCTGGTGCCGTCGGGATATTAGGGAGGCATTAAATCAGACGTAAGTTTGGGTAACAGCGATGCGAAACGCTATGCCCAAAGGAGTGGCTTCCCGATGGGCTTGAAATAATGGGAATGTCCGCTCTGCTTCCCTGGATGTGTTCAAAACCTAAGTCGAGACATCCGTAGACCCCGTTGATGCGAATTCCATGCCCGAGGAGTGGCACACCTCTGGGCTAAGGGTTGGTGGTAAGTCAGGCCCCACCCTCTGGAGGTTTTCAAAACCTAAGTCGAGACCTCCGTAGACCCCGGTGATGCGAATACCGAAGCCCGAGGACTGGCACCCCTCTGGGCTAGGGTGGGGATAAGATATGCCCCCACCCTCTGGAGGTTTTCAAAACCTAAGTCGAGACCTCCGTAGACCCCGGTGATGCGAAATGACATGCCCGAGGACTGGCACCCCTCTGGGCTAGGGTGGGGATAAGATATGCCCCCACCCTCTGGAGGTTTTTAAAACCTAAGTCGAGACCTCCATAGAACCCCGGTGATGCGAAGTGACATGCCCGAGGACTGGCACCCCTCTGGGCTAGGGTGGTGGTTAATCCGGCCCCACCTCTGGAGGTTTTCAAAACCTAAGTCGAGACCTCCATAGACCCCGGTGATGCGAATACCGAAGCCCGAGGACTGGCACCCCTCTGGGCTAGGGTGGTGGTTAATCCGGCCCCCCCTCTGGAGGTTTTCAAAACCTAAGTCGAGACCTCCATAGACCCCGGTGATGCGAATACCGAAGCCCGAGGACTGGCACCCCTCTGGGCTAAGGGGATGGTTTGGGTGGCCTCCCCTTCAATCCCGATGATTCGTTCGATATATGCCCAGGGAGGTGAACACTTCTCTGGGCGTGAGGGGGTCGAGCGTATGAGGGTTGTACCCCGTTATGGTTCCTACTATAAACGAATCCGAGCGGCGGGTCCACAGGCCACCGACCACCTGCCCACTTGCGGGGTGGGTGCGACGGGCCGCCCGCCGGCAGTTGTCCCCGTTCCTAACCTAACTCTTGCCCGTGCGCGAGTCGAAAGGGGCATACAAACCCCCGAGGCGAAGACCGGCGTTCCGCTTGGTCTAATGTGGGATCTCCCAGATTTTCCCCTCCGCGGGGACTTGGGAGCGCACCACCGGGCCCCCGCGCTGGAAACGGCCGGAGGCAAAGAGCGCATTAGAGGTGTCACGGATCGGTCTTTTTAAACGGACCGCGGCTGGAAGTTCGCAGGGGAAGAGGCGCTCGGTTTACGGTTCCCGGGCCCGACCCCCTTCGTCTTCTTAAATCGAGAAAACTAACCGTAGGCTCCGGGGGGGCGAATCGTAAAACCTTTGCCGACCTCCTCGCACTGCGAGGGGGCCAGGATTTTGCGGCTTGTCCGCGTATCGGTCCTACCAAGGACCGCGGCTGGAAGTTCGGTGGTGAGCCCTCGACCTTACGAGATTGGGGGCAAAACCCTTCGTCTTCTGAACATCAGACGGCTCCGGGGGGGGCGTACCGTAAAACCTATGCCGACCTCCTCGCGCTTTGAGGGGGCCAGGAAATTCTCTTCCATTCTCTTCCCTTAAACGGACGTCCTTTACGCCCGTTCGAAATGCGGCATACCCGGAGCACCAGGGGCAGGCTTCTAATCCGAAATAATACCGGCTTTTAGAACGATCCTCCCCGCCACGTGCTCCAGCCTCCATGGCTCGTGGACCCCCCGTAACAGGGGGTCCGCTTGTCCCAGAATCGTTCCGAGGGAGACTTAGCCGATCCGTCGGTCTAATTTCCACCGCAGTTTGGGTCCGTTAAAAGGTCCGAGTCGGTGGTGCCTTAGGGTCGGGATCCTATTGAGGGAAGGAACCGGCCCCTAGCCTGCACCGTCCGGGCCTTGAATCGTACATTTTCCAAGTAGTCAAACCCCCGATTGCAGACCCACCTCCGGGGGGTCTCGTTCGAAAAGCCTTTCCGCGGTGCGCGTCTCTTCCTCCTTCGGGGGGTCGAGTTCCACGCACCACCGACTCTCTCTCTTTCCCCAAGCCGGGTTTGAGTACCAGAGGGATCGGCCTGGTTGATCCTGCCAGTATCATATGCTTGTCTCAAAGATTAAGCCATGCAAGTCTAAGTACACACGGGCGTTGGTACAGTGAAACTGCGAATGGCTCATTAAATCAGTTATGGTTCCTTTGATCGCTCCACACGTTACTTGGTATAACTGTGGTAATTCCAGAGCTAATACATGCAAACGAAGCGTTGGAAGTGGGGGTGCCGTTTCGAGGTGGTCGGTGACTGGTTCACCTTCCCCCCTCGGCGCCCCCCACGGATACGTGCATTTATCAGAACCAAAAAACCCCCTCCCGACTCCGGTCGGGTCCGCTTTGGTGACTCTAGATAACCTTTGGCCGATCGCAGAGCCCTTCGGGGCGGCGACGTCTCATTCGAGTGTCTGCCCTATCAACTTTCGACGGTAGTCTACGGGACTACGTGTGGTGACCACGGGTAACGGGGAATCTGGGTTCGATTCCGGAGAGGGAGCCTGAGAAACGGCTACCACATCCAAGGAAGGCAGCAGGCGCGCAAATTACCCATTCCCGACACGGGGAGGTAGTGACGAAAAATATCGGTGCGAGGCCCCGTTTGAAGGTTTCGGGACCGAAATGAACTCAATCTACGTCCGTGGGTGAGGACCCATTGGAGGGCAAGTCTGGTGCCAGCAGCCGCGGTAATTCCAGCTCCAATAGCGTATGTTAACGTTGCTGCAGTTAAAAAGCTCGTAGTTGGATCCGGGGACGGGTCCCGGCTGCCGGGCCTCTGCCCGTCCGGACTTCGCGGTGGGAAGCTGCCCCTCTCCGGGGGGGTTGGGGACCCCCCGCGGGTCTCTGGGTGGAGGTCGCGGGACCTTGTCCCTACTCATCCGGTGTCCTCTGCTCCCTTCCTCCGCGGAGAGGCCCTTAGCTGGGTCGTCCGCCGCGGTTGAATACGTGGGGGGCGGAAGGGTCCGGTGCGTTTACTTTGAACAAAACAGAGTGCTCAAAGCAGGCCGAAGCGTGCCTTGAATGGACTGAGCTAGGAATAATGGAATAAGGCCTTCCCATGGGGGGCGAGTCGGAGCTCTTCGGCGAGGCGGCCGGGCGGGGCCGTTTTCTGGCCGCCGCACGGTTCCCCGAGCCGGGGGGGTATCCGACCGCTCTCTTGGTCCTATTTCGTGGGTTTGACGGACCAAAGGTCATGATTAAGAGGGACGGCCGGGGGCATTCGTACCGCACCGAGAGAGGTGAAATTCGTAGACCGGTGCGGGACGGACAAAAGCGAAGGCATTTGCCAAGAATGTTTTCATTAATCAAGAACGAAAGTCGGAGGATCGAAGACGATCAGGTACCGTCGTAGTTCCGACCGTAAACTATGCCGACCCGCGATCCGGCGGCGTTGGGTTAACGACTATGACCCGCCGGGCAGCGTCCGGGAAACCACGAGTCTTTGGGCTCTGGGGGGAGTACGGTTGCAAAGCTGAAACTTAAAGGAATTGACGGAAGGGCACCACCAGGAGTGGAGCTTGCGGCTTAATTTGACTCAACGCGGGGAACCTAACCCGGCCCGGACACGGTAAGGATTGACAGATTGACGGCTCTTTCTCGATTCTGTGGGTGGTGGTGCATGGCCGTTGGTAGTTCGTGGAGCGATTCGTCTGGTCAATTCCGGTAACGAACGAGATCCCATCCTTTAAGTAGTTACACGGCCCCTCTCCTGGGTCGGACTCTATCCCCGAAGGTCCCCGTTCGCGGGGGGTCCCCATCGGGGTGGGGGTGTTGGGGGTTTCGGCGGGGGTCCGGTTCTACCCCGGATCGGTTCGGGGAGGTGATGCGGTTGACGGGGGTTCAGTTCTGCGTCGAGTGGGTGGCTCCGGCCTCTCCCCTTCGCGTTCGGTTCCCTCCCCGATGCCGTCCGCACCTCGTTCCGCTCTCCGGGTGTGGGTTGTCCGTCCTTCGCCTTCGCCTTCCCTCTCCCCTCCCCGGTGCCCTCCCGCTTACCGCGGGCCTGAAGGTTGGGGTTCGCCCGGTGGGAATCAGCGGTCGGTGGCTAAACTTCTTAGAGCGATTTGTGGCACAGAAGCCACTTGAGAAATGGAGCAATAACAGGTCTGTGATGCCCTTAGAAGTCCGGGGTCGCACGTGAGCTACAATGGCTGGTTCAACATGTAAGTTACCCTACGCCGAGAGGTGCGGGCAATCCTATGAACGCCATTCCCCGCTGGGGACAGGGGATTGCAACTATTCCCCTCGAACGAGGAATTCCAAGTAGGCGCGGGTCACCAGCCCGCGTCGATTAAGTCCCTGCCCTTTGTACACACCGCCCGTCGCTACTACCGATCGGATGCCTCGGTGAGGTCCTCGGACCGTCCCCGGGGCGGCCCTCGAACGGGGGTCGCCTCCGGGCGATGGGAAGTCGATCGAACCCGGACATCTAGAGGGAGTAAAAGTCGTAACAAGGTTTTCGTAGGGGAACCTGCGGAAGGATCAATAACGGTGACCTGGCCGCGGTCGGCGCCCGCCGTCCGTGCCGGTTGTCGAGTAGGACTCGAGAGGCCAAACCTCCCCCGGCGGGTACCTTCAAGGTATGGACCGCAGAAGCCTCGTACCTTTCGTAGTCGGCCGACGTGAGTCTCTCCCCCCTCCGGGTGGGTGGACGTAGCGAGCCGGCTTCGGAACTCGGGGTTATGCGAGGACCGCCTTAGGTGCATAGGTACCCCGGTCCGCCCCCCTCGTTCGCGGGGGGGAGAGTGGCGCCGGAGCCGCCCGCCGGGTCGTTAAACAAACCATTGATCGTTGAAGGCTTTGATTGTGCGTGCGCGAGTCAAAGGGGCTTACTCACCCCCAGGGCGTTGGCCGGTGCTCGCCGGCCTCGGTGGGATCTCCCTGAACCCATCCCCCCGGCACAGGGGGCGGTGGTGGACGGGAGCGTACCGCCGGGCGAAACTCTTTCCCCTCGCGGGGTTAGAGCGGAGCTTAAGAGCGCATGCAAATAACCCCGATGTTGGCTTCGCAGAGACGGACCGTATAATAGTCTAAGGCCGGTGCGCGAGTTGAAGGGGCCTCACGAACCCCGGATGCGTTTAAACACCCGAAGGAGACGGCCGGTGCCCGCCGGTCCTGACTAGGTGGGATCTACCCAGCGCCTTCCCCTAAGCGGGGACTTGGGAGCGTACCACCGGGCCTCGCTCATACCCTCCGGGGTGGAGAGCTTGGCTTTGAGCGCACGCCTGAATGCCTTAGACCGGGACCCGTAACGCAGCGAACCAAACCCCTGGGCCTCGCCGGGAACGGCGGGTGCCTAGACCCCGGTCTCCTAAACCACGTAAGTCTCGGGCACCTACTCGGGCGATCGTCCCCCGGGCCGTAACTCCTCGGTCCGGTGGTTGACGCCCAGGTTCAATGACCTTCCCCCCTGCACGGGGGGGAAGGCACCCGGCTTGAAATATTGTCAAACATTGTCTCGTGTTCGAATGGCTTCCTTCGCCCGGCCTGTAACGGGCCGGGCACAAACCCATATACGACTCTTAGCGGTGGATCACTCGGCTCGTGCTTCGATGAAGAACGCAGCCATCTGCGTTAACTAATGTGAATTGCAGGACACAGATCATCGAAATTTCGAACGCATATTGCGGCCGCGGGGGTCCATCCCGCGGCCACGCCTGTCTGAGGGTCGCTTTACCCATCGATCGGTCTCCGCGCCCCCGCTGAGAGAGAGAGACCGCGGCTGGAAGCTCGCAGGGCCTGAAAACGGCCCTTCGTCTTCCCAAACGAAGACTCGGTTCCGAGCCAGTCCACGGGGCCCGTGTTGCGAGAGAGCTCCGTACAGGGAACGGAGGGAGAGCCGAGTAGGTCCGGGTCCACGTCCGTTACGGTCTCTCCCCGAGTCCCGAGCGGGGCTCCGCGCAGTCGGACGCGGGGGTGGCGAGTGCCGATTAAACCCAGCGAGCGGGCGAGTGAGCGGGCGGGCGAGCGGCCGGGGTGGGGGGGAGGGTGTCGCGGAGTTCGGTCTCGTGCCGGGCTCTCGCCCCTCGCCCCTAGCCTTCGGCCCTCCGCCTCCGCCCTCGCCCCCGCATAAGAAACCTCTGTGTGCGGCCTCAGATCAGACGAGACGACCCGCTGAACTTAAGCATATCAGTAAGCGGAGGAAAAGAAACTAACAAGGATTCCCTTAGTAGCGGCGAGCGAACAGGGAAGAGCCCAGCGCTGAATCCCACTTTCCCCTGACCGGGGTTGGCCGGGAAATGTAGCGTACGGAAGTCCGTAAGATCCGTCTCGGTGCGGACGCGGGACCAAGTCCTCGCGAACGTGGCTTCTTCCCATAGACGGTGAAAGCCCGGTAGCGAGTCCCGCGTTCCCGCCCGGGTAGGTCGGGCTTCTCGGAGTCGGGTTGCTTGGGAATGCAGCCCAAAGCGGGTGGTAAACTCCATCTAAGGCTAAATACCGGCACGAGACCGATAGCGAACCGAGTACCGTGAGGGAAAGTTGAAACAGGACTTTGAAGAGAGAGTTCAACAGAGCGTGAAACCGTTGAGAGGTAAACGTACGGGGACCGAGAAGACTGCCCCGGGGGATTCAGCCGGGCGGACGGCCCCGCGCTCGTCGGGTTCCGCGGTCGGGGGTGCGAGCGTATCCGGGCGAGAGGGGTGGGGTGCCGACTCCACCGCTCCCCGCTTCGGCTCTGCGCTTCGCCTCTGGACTTCGGGCCTGTCGGGCGTACGGAGGTCCGGCCCCGCCCGGTGTACTTTCCCCGCGTGGTGGTGAGTCGCGACCGGCTCCGGTTAGGCTTGGAAGGGCCCGAGGGTGAAGGTAGGTCCGTCCGGAGAAGGGAGCCCCACGCGGCCCCCGGACACGGGCGTTCCGCTACAGCCCCTCGCTCCGACTTCGCCGATAACGCCGGGGCCGTGGAGCAATGTCCTTTCCGCGTTCTCCCCTCCTCCGGGATGGGGATGGGGGCCCCCCCCGATCGTTCGGTCGAAGCGGGCCGGCTGGGCTGTCCTCAGCCCCGGGCTAGGCCCGCTACGGCGATGCGGGGGGCGATCCAGGCCCACAGCACCCGAACGCCTAAGGTCAGCGGCTAAGTTCGGACCCCGAACGACCCGTCTTGAAACACGGACCAAGGAGTCTAACGCGTATGCGAGTCGAAGGGACCAGAACCCCCGGAGGCGCAACGAAGGTGAAGGCCGGCGCGCGTCGGCTGAGGTGGGATCCGTCCTAACCCTCCGAGGGGGCGGGCGGCGCACCACCGGCCTGCTCTTCCCACGTGCGGAGAGCGGAGCCAGAGCATACGCGGTGGTACCCGAAAGATGGTGAACTATGCCTGGGCAGGGCGAAGCCAGGGGAAACCCTGAGTGGAGGCCCGCAGCGGTCCTGACGTGCAAATCGGTCGTCCGACCTGGGTATAGGGGCGAAAGACTAATCGAACCATCTAGTAGCTGGTTCCCTCCGAAGTTTCCCTCAGGATAGCCGGCGCCGAAACTTCAAGTTTTATCCGGTAAAGAAATGACTGGAGGCCGCGGGGCCGAAACGGGCCTCGCCCTACTCTCAAACTTTAAATGGGTAAGAGGCCCGGCTCGCAGGCTTGGAGCCGGGCATGGAATTGACGGTGCCGAGTGGGCCACTTTTGGTAAGCAGAACTGGTGCTGCGGGATGAACCGAACGCGCGGGTTAAGGCGCCCGACGCAGACGCTCATCAGACCCCAAGAAAGGTGTCGGTTGATATAGACAGCGGGGCGGTGGCCATGGAAGTCGGCATCCGCTAAGGAGTGTGTAACAACTCACCTGCCGAATCAACTGGCCCTGAAAATGGATGGCGCTGGAGCGTCGGGCCCATACCCGGCCGTCGCTGGCGGTACTTGTCTCCCACCCCCCCCAAAAGCCAGCGAGAATGAGAGAGAGAACCGAGACTCATGGGACCGTATGCCGCGACGAGTAGGAGGGGCGCCGCGGTGGCGCAGAAGCCTTTGGCGCGAGCCTGGGTCGAGCCGCCGCGGGTGCAGATCTTGGTGGTAGTAGCAAATATTCAGATGAGAACTTTGAAGGCCGAAGTGGAGAAGGGTTCCACGCCGACAGCGCTTGGCCGTGGGTTAGTCGGTCCTAAGGGAT
>NW_027101104.1:429588-449588 GCF_029633855.1 Hoplias malabaricus | reverse complement strand
GTTGGCAGCGACGGGGGTGTCTTCCCCGGAGGTAAGTACCGTGGGGGGCAAGCGTGAGATATTCCAGGCCGGGAAAAGTGAGCTAAATTCGGCAAAGCGTTGTTAAAAAGGGGGGTCGGTTGATTTTTTTGTTAAATCTAAACGAACAAAGGGTGCGAGGCGTGAAAATTGCATTCAGCCGTGATTTTTTGGCAAAGTGCTAACCCTAGTGTTCTCCCAGTGGGACGTTTTAAAGTAGGACTTAGAAAAATTTCTGACCCTCTTCGCCCTAGGTAGCAAGCCCAAAACGGAGCACCTCGGAGAGGTAAAAATTCAGAGGGCATGGGGGTTTCCAGTGCGGTGCCGTCAGGACATTAGGGTTCCTTTAGAAAAGACGAAAGTTTGGGTACACCGTATGTAACTATGACAAGCCCAAGGCTCTGGTTCGCCTGTGGGCATGAATATAGTGAGATTTCCGCGTTATCTCACTGGAGGTGACCCCGGAACGGTTCAAAACCTAAGTCGAGACTTCCATGGGACCCCGGCGATGGGAGTTTGAAGCCCGAGGAGTGACGCCCTCTGGGCTAAGGTTGGTGGTAGGTTCGGCCCCCCTTTCTGGAGGTCTAAACTGACTTCCATGGACCCCGGTGATGCGAATTTGATGCCCGATGAGGAGCACACCTCTGGGCTAAGGGTGGTGGTATGCTCGGCCCCCCCCTCTGGATGTTTAAACTGACTTCCATGGACCCCGGTGATGCGAATTTGATGCCCGAGGAGTGACTCACCTCTGGGCTAAGGGTGGTGGTATGCTCGGCCCCCCCTCTGGAGGTCTAAACTGACTTCCATGGACCCCGGTGATGCGAATTTGATGCCCGAGGAGTGACTCACCTCTGGGCTAAGGGTGGTGGTATACTCGGCCCCCCCTCTGGAGGTCTCGAATGACTTCCATGGACCCCGGTGATGCGAATTTGATGCCCGATGAGGAGCACACCTCTGGGCTAAGGGTGGTGGTATGCTCGGCCCCCCCCCTCTGGATGTTTAAACTGACTTCCATGGACCCCGGTGATGCGAATTTGATGCCCGAGGAGTGACTCACCTCTGGGCTAAGGGTGGTGGTATGCCCAGCCCCCCCTCTGGAGGTCTCGAATGACTTCCATGGACCCCGGTGAAGCGTATTTCATGCCCGATGAGGAGCACACCTCTGGGCTAAGGGTGGTGGTATGCTCAGCCCCCCCTCTGGAGGTCTAAACTGACTTCCATGGACCCCGGTGATGCGAATTTGATGCCCGAGGAGTGACTCACCTCTGGGCTAAGGGTGGTGGTATGCCCGGCCCCCCCTCTGGAGGTCTCGAATGACTTCCATGGACCCCGGTGAAGCGTATTTCATGCCCGATGAGGAGCACACCTCTGGGCTAAGGGTGGTGGTATGCTCAGCCCCCCCTCTGGAGGTCTAAACTGACTTCCATGGACCCCGGTGATGCGAATTTGATGCCCGAGGAGTGACTCACCTCTGGGCTAAGGGTGGTGGTATGCCCGGCCCCCCCTCTGGAGGTCTCGAATGACTTCCATGGACCCCGGTGAAGCGTATTTCATGCCCGATGAGGAGCACACCTCTGGGCTAAGGGTGGTGGTATGCTCAGCCCCCCCTCTGGAGGTCTAAACTGACTTCCATGGACCCCGGTGATGCGAATTTGATGCCCGAGGAGTGACTCACCTCTGGGCTAAGGGTGGTGGTATGCCCGGCCCCCCCTCTGGAGGTCTCGAATGACTTCCATGGACCCCGGTGAAGCGTATTTCATGCCCGATGAGGAGCACACCTCTGGGCTAAGGGTGGTGGTATGCTCAGCCCCCCCTCTGGAGGTCTAAACTGACTTCCATGGACCCCGGTGATGCGAATTTGATGCCCGAGGAGTGACTCACCTCTGGGCTAAGGGTGGTGGTATGCCCGGCCCCCCCTCTGGAGGTCTCGAATGACTTCCATGGACCCCGGTGAAGCGTATTTCATGCCCGATGAGGAGCACACCTCTGGGCTAAGGGTGGTGGTATGCTCAGCCCCCCCTCTGGAGGTCTAAACTGACTTCCATGGACCCCGGTGATGCGAATTTCATGCCCGAGGAGTGATGCCCTCTGGGCTAAGGGTGGTGGTAAGCCCGGCCCCCCCTCTCTGGAGGTCTAGATTGACTTCCATGGACCCCGGTTAAGCGTATTTCATGCCCGAGGAGTGACGCCCTCTGGGCTAAGGGTGGTGGTATGCCCGGCCCCCCCTCTGGAGGTCTCCAAAACCTAAGTCGAGACTTCCATGGACCCCGGTTATCCGAATTTCATGCCCGAGGAGTGACGCCCTCTGGGCTTAGGGTGGTGGTAAGCCCGGCCCCACTCTCTGGAGGTCTAAACTGACTTCCATGGACCCCGGTGATCCGAATTTCATGCCCGAGGAGTGACGCCCTCTCGGCTAGGGTGGTGGTAAGTGCAGCCCCCCCTCTCTGGAGGTCTAAAATGACTTCCATGGACCCCGGTGAAGCGAATTTCATGCCCGAGGAGTGACGCCCTCTCGGCTAGGGTGGTGGTAAGCCAGGCCCCCCCTCTCTGGAGGTCAAAACTGACTTCCATGGACCCCGGTATAGCGTATTTCATGCCCGAGGAGTGACGCCCTCTGGGCTAAGGGTGGTGGTATGCCCGGCCCCCCCTCTGGAGGTCTCCAAAACCTAAGTCGAGACTTCCATGGACCCCGGTTATCCGAATTTCATGCCCGAGGAGTGACGCCCTCTGGGCTTAGGGTGGTGGTAAGCCCGGCCCCACTCTCTGGAGGTCTAAACTGACTTCCATGGACCCCGGTTATCTGAATTTCATGCCCGAGGAGTGACGCCCTCTGGGCTTAGGGTGGTGGTAAGCCCGGCCCCACTCTCTGGAGGTCTAAACTGACTTCCATGGACCCCGGTTATCCGAATTTCATGCCCGAGGAGTGATGAACCTCTGGGCTAAGGGTGGTGGTAAGTGCAGCCCCCCCTCTGGAGGTTTCCAAAACCTAAGTCGAGACTTCCATGGACCCCGGTGATGCGAATTTCAAGCCCGAGGAGTGGTGCCCTCTGGGCTAAGGGTGGTGGTAAGCCCGGCCCCCCCCCTCTCTGGAGGTCTAAAAGGACTTCCATGGACCCCGGTATAGCGTATTTCATGCCCGAGGAGTGACGCCCTCTGGGCTTAGGGTGGTGGTAAGTGCAGCCCCCCCTCTGGAGGTTTCCAAAACCTAAGTCGAGACTTCCATGGACCCCGGTGATGCGAATTTCAAGCCCGAGGAGTGGTGCCCTCTGGGCTAAGGGTGGTGGTAAGCCCGGCCCCCCCTCTCTGGAGGTCTAAACTGACTTCCATGGACCCCGGTGTAGCGTATTTCATGCCCGAGGAGTGACGCCCTCTGGGCTTAGGGTGGTGGTAAGCCAGGCCCCCCCCCTCTCTGGAGGTCAAAATTGACTTCCATGGACCCCGGTTATCCGAATTTTATGCCCGAGGAGTGACGCCCTCTGGGCTAAGGGTGGTGGTAAGTCCGGCTCCCACCCTCTGGATGCGTTCAAAACCTAAGTCGAGACTTCCATGGACCCCGGTGATGCGAAGTGACATGCCCGAAGAGTGGTGCCTTCTGGGCTAAGGTTGTGATAAGCCCGGTCTCTCCTCTGGAGGTCTGTGGTTTTAAAGTGAATATTTTCTAAGTCCCTCACCTGAGATTTTAAGAGAATCAGGACCCTCCTCAAGCCTCGTAGCGAGTCCGAGGGAGGTTCATCGTTGTCGGCTATGCGAAAGGGGTTCAGACGCCTCTAATCCTGTGGGCATATGGTTTCTCAGCCTGGTGCCGTCGGGATATTAGGGAGGCATTAAATCAGACGTAAGTTTGGGTAACAGCGATGCGAAACGCTATGCCCAAAGGAGTGGCTTCCCGATGGGCTTGAAATAATGGGAATGTCCGCTCTGCTTCCCTGGATGTGTTCAAAACCTAAGTCGAGACATCCGTAGACCCCGTTGATGCGAATTCCATGCCCGAGGAGTGACGCCCTCTGGGCTTAAGGGTGGTGGTAAGACCGGCCCCACTCTCTGGAGGTCTAAACTGACTTCCATGGACCCCGGTGATTCGAATTTCAAGCCCGAGGAGGTGCACACCTCCGGGCTAAGGGGATGGTTTGGGTGGCCTCCCCTCTGGATGTGTTCAAAACCTAAGTTGAGACATCCATAGACCCCGGTAATCCGAATTTCATGCCCGAGGAGTGACGCCCTCTGGGCTTAAGAGTGGTGGTAAGACCGGCCCCACTCTCTGGAGGTCTAAACTGACTTCCATGGACCCCGGTGATGCGAATTTCATGCCCGAGGAGTGGCGCCCTCTGGGCTAAGAGTGGTGGTAAGACCGGCCCCACTCTCTGGATGTCTAAAATGACTTCCATGGACCCCGGTGATTCGAATTTGAAGCCCGAGGAGGTGCACACCTCCGGGCTAAGGGGATGGTTTGGGTGGCCTCCCCTCTGGATGTGTTCAAAACCTAAGTTGAGACATCCATAGACCCCGGTAATCCGAATTTCATGCCCGAGGAGTGACGCCCTCTGGGCTTAAGGGTGGTGGTAAGACCGGCCCCACTCTCTGGATGTCTAAAATGACTTCCATGGACCCCGGTGATGCGAATACACAAGCCCGAGGAGTGGCACACCTCTGGGCTAAGGGGATGGTTTGGGTTGCCTCCCCTCTGGAGGTCTAAAAATGACTTCCATAGACCCCGGCGAAGCGAATTTAAAGCCCGAGGACTGGCACCCCTCTGGGCTAAGGGGATGGTTAGGGTGGCCTCCCCTCTGGATGTCTAAAATGACTTCCATGGACCCCGGTGATGCGAATACACAAGCCCGAGGATTGGCACACCTCTGGGCTAAGGGGATGGTTTGGGTTGCCTCCCCTCTGGAGGTCTAAAAATGACTTCCATAGACCCCGGCGAAGCGAATTTAAAGCCCGAGGACTGGCACCCCTCTGGGCTAAGGGGATGGTTAGGGTGGCCTCCCCTCTGGATGTCTAAAATGACTTCCATGGACCCCGGTGATGCGAATACACAAGCCCGAGGAGTGGCACACCTCTGGGCTAAGGGGATGGTTTGGGTTGCCTCCCCTCTGGAGGTCTAAAAAATGACTTCCATAGACCCCGGCGAAGCGAATTTAAAGCCCGAGGACTGGCACCCCTCTGGGCTAAGGGTGGTGGTTAATCCGGCCCCCCCTTCTGGATGTGTTCAAAACCTAAGTCGAGACATCCATGGACCCCCGGTGATGCGAAGTGACATGCCCGAGGAGTGACGCCCTCTGGGCTAAGGTTGTGATAAGCCCGGTCTCTCCTCTGGAGGTCTGTGGTTTTAAAGTGAAAATTTTCTAAGTCCCTCACCTGAGATTTTAAGAAAATCAGGACCCTCCTCAAGCCTCGTAGCGAGTCCGAGGGAGGTTCATCGTTGTCGGCTATGCGAACGAGGTTCCAACGCCTCAAATCCTGTGGGCATATGGTTTCTCAGCCTGGTGCCGTCGGGATATTAGGGAGGCATTAAATCAGACGTAAGTTTGGGTAACAGCGATGCGAAACGCTATGCCCAAAGGAGTGGCTTCCCGATGGGCTTGAAATAATGGGAATGTCCGCTCTGCTTCCCTGGATGTGTTCAAAACCTAAGTCGAGACATCCGTAGACCCCGTTGATGCGAATTCCATGCCCGAGGAGTGGCACACCTCTGGGCTAAGGGTTGGTGGTAAGTCAGGCCCCACCCTCTGGAGGTTTTCAAAACCTAAGTCGAGACCTCCGTAGACCCCGGTGATGCGAATACCGAAGCCCGAGGACTGGCACCCCTCTGGGCTAGGGTGGGGATAAGATATGCCCCCACCCTCTGGAGGTTTTCAAAACCTAAGTCGAGACCTCCGTAGACCCCGGTGATGCGAAATGACATGCCCGAGGACTGGCACCCCTCTGGGCTAGGGTGGGGATAAGATATGCCCCCACCCTCTGGAGGTTTTTAAAACCTAAGTCGAGACCTCCATAGAACCCCGGTGATGCGAAGTGACATGCCCGAGGACTGGCACCCCTCTGGGCTAGGGTGGTGGTTAATCCGGCCCCACCTCTGGAGGTTTTCAAAACCTAAGTCGAGACCTCCATAGACCCCGGTGATGCGAATACCGAAGCCCGAGGACTGGCACCCCTCTGGGCTAGGGTGGTGGTTAATCCGGCCCCCCCTCTGGAGGTTTTCAAAACCTAAGTCGAGACCTCCATAGACCCCGGTGATGCGAATACCGAAGCCCGAGGACTGGCACCCCTCTGGGCTAAGGGGATGGTTTGGGTGGCCTCCCCTTCAATCCCGATGATTCGTTCGATATATGCCCAGGGAGGTGAACACTTCTCTGGGCGTGAGGGGGTCGAGCGTATGAGGGTTGTACCCCGTTATGGTTCCTACTATAAACGAATCCGAGCGGCGGGTCCACAGGCCACCGACCACCTGCCCACTTGCGGGGTGGGTGCGACGGGCCGCCCGCCGGCAGTTGTCCCCGTTCCTAACCTAACTCTTGCCCGTGCGCGAGTCGAAAGGGGCATACAAACCCCCGAGGCGAAGACCGGCGTTCCGCTTGGTCTAATGTGGGATCTCCCAGATTTTCCCCTCCGCGGGGACTTGGGAGCGCACCACCGGGCCCCCGCGCTGGAAACGGCCGGAGGCAAAGAGCGCATTAGAGGTGTCACGGATCGGTCTTTTTAAACGGACCGCGGCTGGAAGTTCGCAGGGGAAGAGGCGCTCGGTTTACGGTTCCCGGGCCCGACCCCCTTCGTCTTCTTAAATCGAGAAAACTAACCGTAGGCTCCGGGGGGGCGAATCGTAAAACCTTTGCCGACCTCCTCGCACTGCGAGGGGGCCAGGATTTTGCGGCTTGTCCGCGTATCGGTCCTACCAAGGACCGCGGCTGGAAGTTCGGTGGTGAGCCCTCGACCTTACGAGATTGGGGGCAAAACCCTTCGTCTTCTGAACATCAGACGGCTCCGGGGGGGGCGTACCGTAAAACCTATGCCGACCTCCTCGCGCTTTGAGGGGGCCAGGAAATTCTCTTCCATTCTCTTCCCTTAAACGGACGTCCTTTACGCCCGTTCGAAATGCGGCATACCCGGAGCACCAGGGGCAGGCTTCTAATCCGAAATAATACCGGCTTTTAGAACGATCCTCCCCGCCACGTGCTCCAGCCTCCATGGCTCGTGGACCCCCCGTAACAGGGGGTCCGCTTGTCCCAGAATCGTTCCGAGGGAGACTTAGCCGATCCGTCGGTCTAATTTCCACCGCAGTTTGGGTCCGTTAAAAGGTCCGAGTCGGTGGTGCCTTAGGGTCGGGATCCTATTGAGGGAAGGAACCGGCCCCTAGCCTGCACCGTCCGGGCCTTGAATCGTACATTTTCCAAGTAGTCAAACCCCCGATTGCAGACCCACCTCCGGGGGGTCTCGTTCGAAAAGCCTTTCCGCGGTGCGCGTCTCTTCCTCCTTCGGGGGGGTCGAGTTCCACGCACCACCGACTCTCTCTCTTTCCCCAAGCCGGGTTTGAGTACCAGAGGGATCGGCCTGGTTGATCCTGCCAGTATCATATGCTTGTCTCAAAGATTAAGCCATGCAAGTCTAAGTACACACGGGCGTTGGTACAGTGAAACTGCGAATGGCTCATTAAATCAGTTATGGTTCCTTTGATCGCTCCACACGTTACTTGGTATAACTGTGGTAATTCCAGAGCTAATACATGCAAACGAAGCGTTGGAAGTGGGGGTGCCGTTTCGAGGTGGTCGGTGACTGGTTCACCTTCCCCCCTCGGCGCCCCCCACGGATACGTGCATTTATCAGAACCAAAAAACCCCCTCCCGACTCCGGTCGGGTCCGCTTTGGTGACTCTAGATAACCTTTGGCCGATCGCAGAGCCCTTCGGGGCGGCGACGTCTCATTCGAGTGTCTGCCCTATCAACTTTCGACGGTAGTCTACGGGACTACGTGTGGTGACCACGGGTAACGGGGAATCTGGGTTCGATTCCGGAGAGGGAGCCTGAGAAACGGCTACCACATCCAAGGAAGGCAGCAGGCGCGCAAATTACCCATTCCCGACACGGGGAGGTAGTGACGAAAAATATCGGTGCGAGGCCCCGTTTGAAGGTTTCGGGACCGAAATGAACTCAATCTACGTCCGTGGGTGAGGACCCATTGGAGGGCAAGTCTGGTGCCAGCAGCCGCGGTAATTCCAGCTCCAATAGCGTATGTTAACGTTGCTGCAGTTAAAAAGCTCGTAGTTGGATCCGGGGACGGGTCCCGGCTGCCGGGCCTCTGCCCGTCCGGACTTCGCGGTGGGAAGCTGCCCCTCTCCGGGGGGGTTGGGGACCCCCGCGGGTCTCTGGGTGGAGGTCGCGGGACCTTGTCCCTACTCATCCGGTGTCCTCTGCTCCCTTCCTCCGCGGAGAGGCCCTTAGCTGGGTCGTCCGCCGCGGTTGAATACGTGGGGGGCGGAAGGGTCCGGTGCGTTTACTTTGAACAAAACAGAGTGCTCAAAGCAGGCCGAAGCGTGCCTTGAATGGACTGAGCTAGGAATAATGGAATAAGGCCTTCCCATGGGGGGCGAGTCGGAGCTCTTCGGCGAGGCGGCCGGGTGGGGCCGGGGGCGCCCGGGTGTGACGCCCGGCGTTTCTGGCCGCCGCACGGTTCCCCGAGCCGGGGGGGTATCCGACCGCTCTCTTGGTCCTATTTCGTGGGTTTGACGGACCAAAGGTCATGATTAAGAGGGACGGCCGGGGGCATTCGTACCGCACCGAGAGAGGTGAAATTCGTAGACCGGTGCGGGACGGACAAAAGCGAAGGCATTTGCCAAGAATGTTTTCATTAATCAAGAACGAAAGTCGGAGGATCGAAGACGATCAGGTACCGTCGTAGTTCCGACCGTAAACTATGCCGACCCGCGATCCGGCGGCGTTGGGTTAACGACTATGACCCGCCGGGCAGCGTCCGGGAAACCACGAGTCTTTGGGCTCTGGGGGGAGTACGGTTGCAAAGCTGAAACTTAAAGGAATTGACGGAAGGGCACCACCAGGAGTGGAGCTTGCGGCTTAATTTGACTCAACGCGGGGAACCTAACCCGGCCCGGACACGGTAAGGATTGACAGATTGACGGCTCTTTCTCGATTCTGTGGGTGGTGGTGCATGGCCGTTGGTAGTTCGTGGAGCGATTCGTCTGGTCAATTCCGGTAACGAACGAGATCCCATCCTTTAAGTAGTTACACGGCCCCTCTCCTGGGTCGGACTCTATCCCCGAAGGTCCCCGTTCGCGGGGGGTCCCCATCGGGGTGGGGGTGTTGGGGGTTTCGGCGGGGGTCCGGTTCTACCCCGGATCGGTTCGGGGAGGTGATGCGGTTGACGGGGGTTCAGTTCTGCGTCGAGTGGGTGGCTCCGGCCTCTCCCCTTCGCGTTCGGTTCCCTCCCCGATGCCGTCCGCACCTCGTTCCGCTCTCCGGGTGTGGGTTGTCCGTCCTTCGCCTTCGCCTTCGCCTTCCCTCTCCCCTCCCCGGTGCCCTCCCGCTTACCGCGGGCCTGAAGGTTGGGGTTCGCCCGGTGGGAATCAGCGGTCGGTGGCTAAACTTCTTAGAGCGATTTGTGGCACAGAAGCCACTTGAGAAATGGAGCAATAACAGGTCTGTGATGCCCTTAGAAGTCCGGGGTCGCACGTGAGCTACAATGGCTGGTTCAACATGTAAGTTACCCTACGCCGAGAGGTGCGGGCAATCCTATGAACGCCATTCCCCGCTGGGGACAGGGGATTGCAACTATTCCCCTCGAACGAGGAATTCCAAGTAGGCACGGGTCACCAGCCCGCGTCGATTAAGTCCCTGCCCTTTGTACACACCGCCCGTCGCTACTACCGATCGGATGCCTCGGTGAGGTCCTCGGACCGTCCCCGGGGCGGCCCTCGAACGGGGGTCGCCTCCGGGCGATGGGAAGTCGATCGAACCCGGACATCTAGAGGGAGTAAAAGTCGTAACAAGGTTTTCGTAGGGGAACCTGCGGAAGGATCAATAACGGTGACCTGGCCGCGGTCGGCGCCCGCCGTCCGTGCCGGTTGTCGAGTCGGACTCGAGAGGCCGAACCTCCCCCCCGGCGGGTACCTTCAAGGTATGGACCGCAGAAGCCTCGTACCTTTCGTCGTCGGCCGACGTGAGTCTCTCCCCCCTCCGGGTGGGTGGACGTAGCGAGCCGGCTTCGGAACTCGGGGTTATGCGAGGACCGCCTTAGGTGCATAGGTACCCCGGTCCGCCCCTCCCGTTCGCGGGGGGAAGAGTGGCGCCGGAGCCGCCCGCCGGGTAGTTAAACCCAAAAAACCATTGATCGTTGAAGGCTTGATTGTGCGTGCGCGAGTCAAAGGGGCTTACTCACCCCCAGGGCGTTGGCCGGTGCTCGCCGGCCTCGGTGGGATCTCCCTGAACCCATCCCCCCGGCACAGGGGGCGGTGGTGGACGGGAGCGTACCGCCGGGCGAAACTCTTTCCCCTCACGGGGTTAGAGCGGAGCTTAAGAGCGCATGCAAAATACCCCCGATGTTGGCTTCGCAGAGACGGACCGTATAATAGTCTAAGGCCGGTGCGCGAGTTGAAGGGGCCTCACGAACCCCGGATGCGTTTATAAACACCCGAAAGGAGACGGCCGGTGCCCGCCGGTCCTGACTAGGTGGGATCTACCCAGCGCCTTCCCCTAAGCGGGGACTTGGGAGCGTACCACCGGGCCTCGCTCATACCCTCCGGGGTGGAGAGCTTGGCTTTGAGCGCACGCCTGAATGCCTTAGACCGGGACCCGTAACGCAGCGAACCAAACCCCTGGGCCTCGCCGGGAACGGCGGGTGCCTAGACCCCGGTCTCCTAAACCACGTAAGTCTCGGGCACCTACTCGGGCGATCGTCCCCCGGGCCGTAACTCCTCGGTCCGGTGGTGACGCCCAGGTTCAATGACCTTTCCCCCCCTGCACGGGGGTGGAAGGCACCCGGCTTGAAATATATTGGCAAAAATTGTCTCTTGTTCGAATGGCTTCCTTCGCCCGGCCTGTAACGGGCCGGGCACAAACCCGAATACGACTCTTAGCGGTGGATCACTCGGCTCGTGCTTCGATGAAGAACGCAGCCATCTGCGTTAACTAATGTGAATTGCAGGACACAGATCATCGAAATTTCGAACGCATATTGCGGCCGCGGGGGTCCATCCCGCGGCCACGCCTGTCTGAGGGTCGCTTTACCCATCGATCGGTCTCCGCGCCCCCGCTGAGAGAGAGAGACCGCGGCTGGAAGCTCGCAGGGCCTGAAAACGGCCCTTCGTCTTCCCAAACGAAGACTCGGTTCCGAGCCAGTCCACGCGGCCCGTGTTGCGAGAGAGCTCCGTACAGGGAACGGAGGGAGAGCCGAGTAGGTCCGGGTCCACGTCCGTTACGGTCTCTCCCCGAGTCCCGAGCGGGGCTCCGCGCAGTCGGACGCGGGGGTGGCGAGTGCCGATTAAACCCAGCGAGCGGGCGAGTGAGCGGGCGGGCGAGCGGCCGGGGTGGGGGGGAAGGTGTCGCGGAGTTCGGTCTCGTGCCGGGCTCTCGCCCCTCGCCCCTAGCCTTCGGCCCTCCGCCTCCGCCCTCGCCCCCGCATAAGAAACCTCTGTGTGCGGCCTCAGATCAGACGAGACGACCCGCTGAACTTAAGCATATCAGTAAGCGGAGGAAAAGAAACTAACAAGGATTCCCTTAGTAGCGGCGAGCGAACAGGGAAGAGCCCAGCGCTGAATCCCACTTTCCCCTGACCGGGGTTGGCCGGGAAATGTAGCGTACGGAAGTCCGTAAGATCCGTCTCGGTGCGGACGCGGGACCAAGTCCTCGCGAACGTGGCTTCTTCCCATAGACGGTGAAAGCCCGGTAGCGAGTCCCGCGTTCCCGCCCGGGTAGGTCGGGCTTCTCGGAGTCGGGTTGCTTGGGAATGCAGCCCAAAGCGGGTGGTAAACTCCATCTAAGGCTAAATACCGGCACGAGACCGATAGCGAACCGAGTACCGTGAGGGAAAGTTGAAACAGGACTTTGAAGAGAGAGTTCAACAGAGCGTGAAACCGTTGAGAGGTAAACGTACGGGGACCGAGAAGACTGCCCCGGGGGATTCAGCCGGGCGGACGGCCCCGCGCTCGTCGGGTTCCGCGGTCGGGGGTGCGAGCGTATCCGGGCGAGAGGGGTGGGGTGCCGACTCCACCGCTCCCCGCTTCGGCTCTGCGCTTCGCCTCTGGACTTCGGGCCTGTCGGGCGTACGGAGGTCCGGCCCCGCCCGGTGTACTTTCCCCGCGTGGTGGTGAGTCGCGACCGGCTCCGGTTAGGCTTGGAAGGGCCCGAGGGTGAAGGTAGGTCCGTCCGGAGAAGGGAGTCCCCACGCGGCCCCCGGACACGGGCGTTCCGCTACAGCCCCTCGCTCCGACTTCGCCGATAACGCCGGGGCCGTGGAGCAATGTCCTTTCCGCGTTCTCCCCTCCTCCGGGATGGGGATGGGGGCCCCCCCCGATCGTTCGGTCGAAGCGGGCCGGCTGGGCTGTCCTCAGCCCCGGGCTAGGCCCGCTACGGCGATGCGGGGGGCGATCCAGGCCCACAGCACCCGAACGCCTAAGGTCAGCGGCTAAGTTCGGACCCCGAACGACCCGTCTTGAAACACGGACCAAGGAGTCTAACGCGTATGCGAGTCGAAGGGACCAGAACCCCCGGAGGCGCAACGAAGGTGAAGGCCGGCGCGCGTCGGCTGAGGTGGGATCCGTCCTAACCCTCCGAGGGGGCGGGCGGCGCACCACCGGCCTGCTCTTCCCACGTGCGGAGAGCGGAGCCAGAGCATACGCGGTGGTACCCGAAAGATGGTGAACTATGCCTGGGCAGGGCGAAGCCAGGGGAAACCCTGAGTGGAGGCCCGCAGCGGTCCTGACGTGCAAATCGGTCGTCCGACCTGGGTATAGGGGCGAAAGACTAATCGAACCATCTAGTAGCTGGTTCCCTCCGAAGTTTCCCTCAGGATAGCCGGCGCCGAAACTTCAAGTTTTATCCGGTAAAGAAATGACTGGAGGCCGCGGGGCCGAAACGGGCCTCGCCCTACTCTCAAACTTTAAATGGGTAAGAGGCCCGGCTCGCAGGCTTGGAGCCGGGCATGGAATTGACGGTGCCGAGTGGGCCACTTTTGGTAAGCAGAACTGGTGCTGCGGGATGAACCGAACGCGCGGGTTAAGGCGCCCGACGCAGACGCTCATCAGACCCCAAGAAAGGTGTCGGTTGATATAGACAGCGGGGCGGTGGCCATGGAAGTCGGCATCCGCTAAGGAGTGTGTAACAACTCACCTGCCGAATCAACTGGCCCTGAAAATGGATGGCGCTGGAGCGTCGGGCCCATACCCGGCCGTCGCTGGCGGTACTTGTCTCCCACCCCCCCCAAAAGCCAGCGAGAATGAGAGAGAGAACCGAGACTCATGGGACCGTATGCCGCGACGAGTAGGAGGGGCGCCGCGGTGGCGCAGAAGCCTTTGGCGCGAGCCTGGGTCGAGCCGCCGCGGGTGCAGATCTTGGTGGTAGTAGCAAATATTCAGATGAGAACTTTGAAGGCCGAAGTGGAGAAGGGTTCCACGCCGACAGCGCTTGGCCGTGGGTTAGTCGGTCCTAAGGGATAGGCGAGCGCCGTTCGGAAAATGCTGGGGCGATGGTCTCGTCTGCCTCGCGCTGACCGAAAGGGGATCGGGCCAATATCCCCGTACCTGGGATTGGTGGAGATCGAGCCGCCGAGAGGCGCTCCCGTGGCGGTAACGCAAACGAACCCGGAGACGCCGGTGGGGACCCCGGGGAGGATTCTCTCTCCTTGCTAAAGAGCTGGAGCGCCCTGGAATGGGTTCGACCCCGAGATAGGGGCTCAACGCTCTGAAAGGCGTCGCATGCGCTATGCGACGGCCGGGACGTTTCCCATCGGCCCTTGAAAATCCGGGGGAGGTATAGTGAATTTCCCCCCAGGCCGTACCCATATCCGCATCAGGTCTCCAAGGTGAACAGCCTCTGGCGTGTTGGAACAATGTAGGTAAGGGAAGTCGGCAAGACGGATCCGTAACTTCGGGATAAGGATTGGCTCTAATGGCTGAGCTCGGTCGGGCCCGTGTCTGCTGATGCGGGGTCCGAAAGCCCGGTGCTGCCCGTGCGACGGGGAGCTGTTCCCGGTCCACCTTCGGGCCCCCCCCCACTGGGTCCTGCGCGCGAGGAAGCGCACGGCGAGAGATTGTCCCCCCAGTATATCCAAACCCCCGTGAACAAGGCTCCGTCTGTCTGTCGGGGTCGATGAGAGTGGGTCGCGGCGAGCGAGACCTTAAGCCCCGGTGCGTGTCCCCCCCTCGGCGGTGGCGCTTAGGGGGCCTCGGTCAGGTCGACGGTAGGGGAGCCGGTCGTCGGTGGGATGCCGGCGGGGGAGCGTCCTTCGGGACTAACCTCCGTCGGATGACCGCCTTCGGCCTCCCTCTCCCTACCTAAGCCGGGCCGGGCTCCCGACGCCCGTCGCCGGGTGGGCCGCCCCCGGCTAAGCTCGAGCGTCCGGCCCTTCGCTCTCCCCCGATGGGACGCGGAGGGACGCAATGGAACGTAGGTCCGCGTGGGGGGGTTGCGGTCTCTCGTGCGTGTGTGGACTCGTAGCGGGCCACCGCCGGTGGTGGGGCTTCGGTGGGTCGGGGCGGTGTCCCTGGAGCCTCGCGCGCCGAGCCTAGGCTCCGTGGATCTCTCGGGCTTATGAGTCTCGCCTCGGGGGGAGACCTCCGGGGCCGGGTCTCTCGGCCGGCACCTAACAGCCGAATTAGAACTGCTGCGGACAAGGGGAATCCGACTGTTTAATTAAAACACAGCATCGTGAAGGCTCTTGGACCGGGTGTTGACACGATGTGAATTCTGCCCAGTGCTCTGAATGTCAAAGTGAAGAAATTCATCGAAGCGCGGGTTAACGGCGGGAGTAACTATGACTCTCTTAAGTTAGCCCCACTATACACTTTCTGGACAAAGGCCCATTCAAATATATTGCCATTGGACACTTATGACCACAGTGGGATTGTATGCCGGTTATGGATCCATAATGCCGTATAAAGCATGACCATTTGGACACTGAGTGATAACTTTTTCCAGTTTGATACCCGCGGCAAAATCGCCATTTGGACAGCACTAGGGGCACTGGTGCTCCATCTAGGAGTTCAGAACGTTGGGCCCATCCCTTTAGTATGTGTCACTTGGCTCTGATTGGCTCTGATTGGCTTTCTGAATGGAATAACCTACACCATCCAACTTCCAATATATTTAACAGTGTCATATATATTGCAAATGGGATGCATTCAACTTTGACCTCTCTAAAGTCCCGCCCAAAGCTTGGGGGAGGGTCTAAGGGTCCAGAAAGAGCGTAAAATGTCCAAATCAAATATAAATAAAATTTCTCTGGGCCTCTGGAAGCCTGGGCCTCTGGTAGCCTGGGCCTCTGGGCCTCTGGGCCTCTGGTAGCCTGGGTCTCTGGGTCTCTGGGACTCTGGGTCTCTGGGCCTCTGGGTCTCTGGGGCTCTGGGGCTCTGGGCCTCTGGGCCTCTGGTAGCCTGGGCCTCTGGGCCTCTGGGAGCCTGGGCCTCTGGTAGCCTGGGCCTCTGGGCCTCTGGTAGCCTGGGCCTCTGGGCCTCTGGGCCTCTGGGAGCCTGGGTCTCTGGGACTCTGGGGCTCTGGGTCTCTGGGTCCCTGGGGCTCTGGGTCTCTGGGGCTCTGGGTCCCTGGGACTCTGGGGCTCTGGGTCTCTGGGTCCCCGGGGCTCTGGGGCTCTGGGTCCCCGGGGCTCTGGGGCTCTGGGGCTCTGGGACTCTGGGGCTCTGGGTCCCTGGGGCTCTGGGGCTCTGGGGCTCTGGGTCCCTGGGACTCTGGGGCTCTGGGTCTCTGGGTCCCCGGGCTCTGGGGCTCTGGGTCCCCGGGGCTCTGGGGCTCTGGGTCTCTGGGGCTCTGGGTCTCTGGGGCTCTGGGGCTCTGGGTCTCTGGGTCTCTGGGGCTCTGGGGCTCTGGGTCTCTGGGTCCCCGGGGCTCTGGGTCTCTGGGTCCCCGGGGCTCTGGGGCTTTGGGTCCCCGGGGCTCTGGGGCTCTGGGGCTCTGGGTCCCCGGGGCTCTGGGGCTCTGGGGCTCTGGGTCCCCGGGGCTCTGGGGCTCTGGGGCTCTGGGGCTCTGGGACTCTGGGGCTCTGGGTCCCTGGGGCTCTGGGGCTCTGGGGCTCTGGGTCCCTGGGACTCTGGGGCTCTGGGTCTCTGGGTCCCCGGGCTCTGGGGCTCTGGGTCCCCGGGGCTCTGGGGCTCTGGGTCTCTGGGGCTCTGGGTCTCTGGGGCTCTGGGGCTCTGGGTCTCTGGGTCTCTGGGTCTCTGGGGCTCTGGGGCTCTGGGTCTCTGGGTCCCCGGGGCTCTGGGTCTCTGGGTCCCCGGGGCTCTGGGGCTCTGGGTCCCCGGGGCTCTGGGGCTCTGGGGCTCTGGGTCCCTGGGACTCTGGGGCTCTGGGACTCTGGGTCTCTGGGGCTCTGGGGCTCTGGGTCCCTGGGACTCTGGGGCTCTGGGTCTCTGGGTCCCCGGGGCTCTGGGGCTCTGGGTCCCCGGGGCTCTGGGGCTCTGGGTCTCTGGGTCTCTGGGACTCTGGGCCTCTGGGCCTCTGGGCCTCTGGGGCTCTGGGGCTCTGGGTCTCTGGGTCCCCGGGGCTCTGGGGCTCTGGGTCCCCGGGGCTCTGGGGCTCTGGGTCCCTGGGACTCTGGGGCTCTGGGGCTCTGGGGCTCTGGGTCTCCGGGTCTCTGGGTCCCCGGGGCTCTGGGTCTCTGGGTCTCTGGGTCTCTGGGCCTCTGGGAGCCTGGGTCTCTGGGTCTCTGGGTCTCTGGGTCTCTGGGTCCCTGGGTCCCTGGGGCTCTGGGGCTCTGGGGCTCTGGGTCTCTGGGGCCCTGGGTCTCTGGGTCTCTGGGACTCTGGGCCTCTGGGTCTCTGGGCCTCTGGGCCTCTGGGCCTCTGGGTCTCTGGGAGCCTGGGCCTCTGGTAGCCTGGGTCTCTGGGCCTCTGGTAGCCTGGGCCTCTGGTAGCCTGGGCCTCTGGGCCTCTGGGAGCCTGGGCCTCTGGGCCTCTGGGAGCCAAAAGGAAGCTCCGGAGCTTAGGCGGCGGAGAGGTTGTTTGAATAAGGCCCGTTCAGGGAACCAGGGCGTTGGGTTTAATTAGGCCCCGGAGGTAGGCCCCGGTGGTAAACTCCGGGGCAAGCCTTATCAGAGGCCCAGGATGAGGTGTTCTTAATGTATTGGCTGATAGGGAGCCCCGGAGGTAGGGGACCCTTGGTGAAATTCATGCCGGGTTAGGGGACCAGGGCGTTGGGGTGAATAAGCCCCTGGAGGTAGGCACCGGTGGTAAGCTCCGGGGCAAGCCTAATCAGAGGCCCAGGATGAGGGTGTAATGAACTGGACAACCATCCCACTTCCCATGTATTGTACAGCAATTGGGCAACCATCCCACTTTCAATATATTGTGCGGCGTTTTGTCTCCCAGGTCCACCAGTGGGCAGAATGAACTTTGAGATTTGACGGAGGGTCCTTCCAATACATTATACAGCAATTGGGCAACCATCCCACTTCCAATATATTATACAGCGATTGCGCAACCGTCCCACTTCCAATATATTGCGCGTCGTTTTGTCTCCCAGGTCCACCAGTGGGCAGGATGAACTTGCAATATATTATACAGCAATTGGGCAACCATCCCACTTCCAATATATTGTACAGCAATTGGGCAACCATCCCACTTCCAATATATTGTACAGCGATTGCTCAACCGTCCCACTTCCAATATATTGCGCGCCGTTTTGGCACCCAGGTCCACCAGTGGGCAGGATGAACTTGCAATATATTATACAGCAATTGGGCAACCATCCCACTTCCAATATATTGTACAGCAATTGGGCAACCATCCCACTTCCAATATATTGTACAGCGATTGCTCAACCGTCCCACTTCCAATATATTGCGCGCCGTTTTGGCACCCAGGTCCACCAGTGGGCAGGATGAACTTGCAATATATTATACAGCAATTGGGCAACCATCCCACTTCCAATATATTGTACAGCGATTGCGCAACCGTCCCACTTCCAATATATTGCGCGCCGTTTTGGCTCCCAGGTCCACCAGTGGGCAGGATGAACTTGCAATATAGTATACAGCAATTGGGCAACCATCCCACTTCCAATATATTTTAAGGTTCCAGGTCTACCAGTGGGCATCTTTTTTGACGGGGCAGGCTGATTGGTTTAGTCCGAGGGCGGGGGCTTAAGTGTGGGCCAGATAGGTTCGACCGGTGCGCCGGGTCCCTGGGGCTCTGGGTCTCTGGGTCTCTGGGTCCCTGGGTCCCTGGGTCCCTGGGGCTCTGGGGCTCTGGGTCTCTGGGTCCCTGGGTCCCTGGGTCCCTGGGTCCCTGGGGCTCTGGGTCTCTGGGTCCCTGGGACTCTGGGTCCCTGGGGCTCTGGGGCTCTGGGTCCCTGGGTCCCTGGGTCCCTGGGTCCCTGGGACTCTGGGGCTCTGGGGCTCTGGGGCTCTGGGGCTCTGGGGCTCTGGGTCTCTGGGTCCCTGGGTCCCTGGGTCCCTGGGGCTCTGGGTCCCTGGGGCTCTGGGTCCCTGGGACTCTGGGACTCTGGGACTCTGGGTCCCTGGGTCTCTGGGTCCCTGGGACTCTGGGTCCCTGGGACTCTGGGTCCCTGGGTCCTTGGGGCTCTGGGTCCCTGGGACTCTGGGGCTCTGGGGCTCTGGGGCTCTGGGTCTCTGGGTCCCTGGGGCTCTGGGGCTCTGGGGCTCTGGGTCTCTGGGTCCCTGGGACTCTGGGGCTCTGGGGCTCTGGGTCCCTGGGGCTCTGGGTCTCTGGGTCCCTGGGACTCTGGGTCTCTGGGTCCCTGGGACTCTGGGGCTCTGGGTCCATGGGGCTCTGGGTCCCTGTGGCTCTGGGGCTCTGGGGCTCTGGGGCTCTGGGACTCTGGGGCTCTGGGGCTCTGGGTCCCTGGGACTCTGGGTCCCTGGGACTCTGGGGCTCTGGGTCCCTGGGGCTCTGGGACTCTGGGGCTCTGGGACTCTGGGGCTCTGGGACTCTGGGGCTCTGGGGCTCTGGGTCCCTGGGTCCCTGGGCTCTGGGGCTCTGGGTCTCTGGGTCCCTGGGACTCTGGGGCTCTGGGTCCCTGGGGCTCTGGGTCTCTGGGTCCCTGGGACTCTGGGGCTCTGGGTCCCTGGGGCTCTGGGACTCTGGGGCTCTGGGTCTCTGGGTCTCTGGGGCTCTGGGTCTCTGAGGCTCTGGGGCTCTGGGTCCCTGGGTCCCTGGGGCTCTGGGGCTCTGGGTCCCTGGGACTCTGGGTCCCTGGGTCCCTGGGGCTCTGGGGCTCTGGGACTCTGGGGCTCTGGGGCTCTGGGTCCCTGGGGCTCTGGGGCTCTGGGTCCCTGGGACTCTGGGGCTCTGGGGCTCTGGGTCTCTGGGTCCCTGGGACTCTGGGGCTCTGGGACTCTGGGGCTCTGGGGCTCTGGGTCCCTGGGTCCCTGGGGCTCTGGGGCTCTGGGTCCCTGGGACTCTGGGGCTCTGGGTCCCTGGGGCTCTGGGTCTCTGGGTCTCTGGGTCCCTGGGACTCTGGGGCTCTGGTTCCCTGGGGCTCTGGGGCTCTGGGTCTCTGGGGCTCTGGGGCTCTGGGTCTCTGGGTCCCTGGGGCTCTGGGACTCTGGGTCCCTGGGACTCTGGGGCTCTGGGGCTCTGGGACTCTGGGGCACTGGGGCTCTGGGACTCTGGGGCTCTGGGGCTCTGGGGCTCTGGGTCTCTGGGTCCCTGGGGCTCTTGGGCTCTGGGGCTCTGGGACTCTGGGGCTCTGGGTCCCTGGGTCTCTGGGGCTCTGGGACTCTGGGACTCTGGGACTCTGGGGCTCTGGGGCTCTGGGGCTCTGGGTCCCTGGGGCTCTGGGTCTCTG
>NW_027101104.1:412088-424588 GCF_029633855.1 Hoplias malabaricus | reverse complement strand
AGAACCGTGAACGCCGCGGTCTAAGACCTCGGGTATCGCAGTGGGCGGAATGAGACTTAGAGGAATGATGACGGAGCCATGAGGGGCCTCCCCTGGAGGTCCCATGGCCGAGAAAAGTGCTCCGAGCCCGGGGTGATAGAGAACCGTGAACGCCGCGGTTAAAGACCTCGGGTATCGCAGTGGGCGGAATGAGACTTAGAGGAATGATGACGGAGCCATGAGGGGCCTCCCCTGGAGGTCCCATGGCCGAGAAAAGTGCTCCGAGCCCGGGGTGATAGAGAACCGTGAACGCCGCGGTTAAAGACCTCGGGTATCGCAGTGGGCGGAATGAGACTTAGAGGAATGATGACGGAGCCATGAGGGGCCTCCCCTGGAGGTCCCATGGCCGAGAAAAGTGCTCCGAGCCCGGGGTGATAGAGAACCGTGAACGCCGCGGTTAAAGACCTCGGGTATCGCAGTGGGCGGAATGAGACTTAGAGGAATGATGACGGAGCCAGGAAGGGCCTCCCCTGGAGGTCCCATGGCCGAGAAAAGTGCCCCGAGCCCGGGGTGATAGAGAACCGTGAACGCCGCGGTTAAAGGCCTCGGGTATCGCAGTGGGCGGAATGAGACTTAGAGGAATGATGACGGAGCCATGAGGGGCCCCCCCTGGAGGTCCCATGGCCGAGAAAAGTGCCCCGAGCCCGGGGAGATAGAGAACCGTAAAGCGCGCGGGTTTGGGGCTCGGGTCTTCCAGTGGGCGGAGTGAGACTTAAAGGAATATTGACGGAGCCATGAAGGGCCCCCCCTGGAGGTCCCATGGCCGAGAAAAGTGCTCCGAGCCCGGGGAGATAGAGAACCGCAATGCACGCGGGTTTGAGGCTCAGGTCTTCCAGTGGGCGCTCGTTCCAGCGGCGCGGGCTGGATGGTTTAGTCCGAGGAGGAGTGCTTAAGTGTGGGCCGGATAGGTTCGAGAGGTGCGCTGGGTTGGTGGAGGTCCAGCCCCGGAGGTTTGGAGCGGGGCGATGTAGCGAGCGAGGCCGAGTCGGGTGAGCCTGGGCCGGGCATGGGCGTTGGCGGCGATGGGGGTCTTCTCCCCGGAGGTTTGGAGCGGGCGATGGAGCGAGCGAGGCCGAGTCGGGTGAGCCTGGGCCGGGCATGGGCGTTGGCAGCGACGGGGGTGTCTTCCCCGGAGGTAAGTACCGTGGGGGGCAAGCGTGAGATATTCCAGGCCGGGAAAAGTGAGCTAAATTCGGCAAAGCGTTGTTAAAAAGGGGGGTCGGTTGATTTTTTTGTTAAATCTAAACGAACAAAGGGTGCGAGGCGTGAAAATTGCATTCAGCCGTGATTTTTTGGCAAAGTGCTAACCCTAGTGTTCTCCCAGTGGGACGTTTTAAAGTAGGACTTAGAAAAATTTCTGACCCTCTTCGCCCTAGGTAGCAAGCCCAAAACGGAGCACCTCGGAGAGGTAAAAATTCAGAGGGCATGGGGGTTTCCAGTGCGGTGCCGTCAGGACATTAGGGTTCCTTTAGAAAAGACGAAAGTTTGGGTACACCGTATGTAACTATGACAAGCCCAAGGCTCTGGTTCGCCTGTGGGCATGAATATAGTGAGATTTCCGCGTTATCTCACTGGAGGTGACCCCGGAACGGTTCAAAACCTAAGTCGAGACTTCCATGGGACCCCGGCGATGGGAGTTTGAAGCCCGAGGAGTGACGCCCTCTGGGCTAAGGTTGGTGGTAGGTTCGGCCCCCCTTTCTGGAGGTCTAAACTGACTTCCATGGACCCCGGTGATGCGAATTTGATGCCCGATGAGGAGCACACCTCTGGGCTAAGGGTGGTGGTATGCTCGGCCCCCCCCTCTGGATGTTTAAACTGACTTCCATGGACCCCGGTGATGCGAATTTGATGCCCGAGGAGTGACTCACCTCTGGGCTAAGGGTGGTGGTATGCTCGGCCCCCCCTCTGGAGGTCTAAACTGACTTCCATGGACCCCGGTGATGCGAATTTGATGCCCGAGGAGTGACTCACCTCTGGGCTAAGGGTGGTGGTATACTCGGCCCCCCCTCTGGAGGTCTCGAATGACTTCCATGGACCCCGGTGATGCGAATTTGATGCCCGATGAGGAGCACACCTCTGGGCTAAGGGTGGTGGTATGCTCGGCCCCCCCCCTCTGGATGTTTAAACTGACTTCCATGGACCCCGGTGATGCGAATTTGATGCCCGAGGAGTGACTCACCTCTGGGCTAAGGGTGGTGGTATGCTCGGCCCCCCCTCTGGAGGTCTAAACTGACTTCCATGGACCCCGGTGATGCGAATTTGATGCCCGAGGAGTGACTCACCTCTGGGCTAAGGGTGGTGGTATACTCGGCCCCCCCTCTGGAGGTCTCGAATGACTTCCATGGACCCCGGTGATGCGAATTTGATGCCCGATGAGGAGCACACCTCTGGGCTAAGGGTGGTGGTATGCTCGGCCCCCCCTCTGGAAGTCTAAACTGACTTCCATGGACCCCGGTGATGCGAATTTGATGCCCGAGGAGTGACTCACCTCTGGGCTAAGGGTGGTGGTATGCTCGGCCCCCCCTCTGGAGGTCTCGAATGACTTCCATGGACCCCGGTGATGCGAATTTGATGCCCGATGAGGAGCACACCTCTGGGCTAAGGGTGGTGGTATGCTCGGCCCCCCCTCTGGAAGTCTAAACTGACTTCCATGGACCCCGGTGATGCGAATTTGATGCCCGAGGAGTGACTCACCTCTGGGCTAAGGGTGGTGGTATGCTCGGCCCCCCCCTCTGGAGGTCTCGAATGACTTCCATGGACCCCGGTGATGCGAATTTGATGCCCGATGAGGAGCACACCTCTGGGCTAAGGGTGGTGGTATGCTCGGCCCCCCCTCTGGAAGTCTAAACTGACTTCCATGGACCCCGGTGATGCGAATTTGATGCCCGAGGAGTGACTCACCTCTGGGCTAAGGGTGGTGGTATGCCCAGCCCCCCCTCTGGAGGTCTCGAATGACTTCCATGGACCCCGGTGAAGCGTATTTCATGCCCGATGAGGAGCACACCTCTGGGCTAAGGGTGGTGGTAAGCCCGGCCCCCCCTCTCTGGAGGTCTAGATTGACTTCCATGGACCCCGGTTAAGCGTATTTCATGCCCGAGGAGTGACGCCCTCTGGGCTAAGGGTGGTGGTATGCCCGGCCCCCCCTCTGGAGGTCTCCAAAACCTAAGTCGAGACTTCCATGGACCCCGGTTATCCGAATTTCATGCCCGAGGAGTGACGCCCTCTGGGCTTAGGGTGGTGGTAAGCCCGGCCCCACTCTCTGGAGGTCTAAACTGACTTCCATGGACCCCGGTGATCCGAATTTCATGCCCGAGGAGTGACGCCCTCTCGGCTAGGGTGGTGGTAAGTGCAGCCCCCCCTCTCTGGAGGTCTAAAATGACTTCCATGGACCCCGGTGAAGCGAATTTCATGCCCGAGGAGTGACGCCCTCTCGGCTAGGGTGGTGGTAAGCCAGGCCCCCCCTCTCTGGAGGTCAAAACTGACTTCCATGGACCCCGGTATAGCGTATTTCATGCCCGAGGAGTGACGCCCTCTGGGCTAAGGGTGGTGGTATGCCCGGCCCCCCCTCTGGAGGTCTCCAAAACCTAAGTCGAGACTTCCATGGACCCCGGTTATCCGAATTTCATGCCCGAGGAGTGACGCCCTCTGGGCTTAGGGTGGTGGTAAGCCCGGCCCCACTCTCTGGAGGTCTAAACTGACTTCCATGGACCCCGGTTATCTGAATTTCATGCCCGAGGAGTGACGCCCTCTGGGCTTAGGGTGGTGGTAAGCCCGGCCCCACTCTCTGGAGGTCTAAACTGACTTCCATGGACCCCGGTTATCCGAATTTCATGCCCGAGGAGTGATGAACCTCTGGGCTAAGGGTGGTGGTAAGTGCAGCCCCCCCTCTGGAGGTTTCCAAAACCTAAGTCGAGACTTCCATGGACCCCGGTGATGCGAATTTCAAGCCCGAGGAGTGGTGCCCTCTGGGCTAAGGGTGGTGGTAAGCCCGGCCCCCCCCTCTCTGGAGGTCTAAAAGGACTTCCATGGACCCCGGTATAGCGTATTTCATGCCCGAGGAGTGACGCCCTCTGGGCTTAGGGTGGTGGTAAGTGCAGCCCCCCCTCTGGAGGTTTCCAAAACCTAAGTCGAGACTTCCATGGACCCCGGTGATGCGAATTTCAAGCCCGAGGAGTGGTGCCCTCCGGGCTAAGGGTGGTGGTAAGCCCGGCCCCCCCTCTCTGGAGGTCTAAACTGACTTCCATGGACCCCGGTGTAGCGTATTTCATGCCCGAGGAGTGACGCCCTCTGGGCTTAGGGTGGTGGTAAGCCAGGCCCCCCCCCTCTCTGGAGGTCAAAATTGACTTCCATGGACCCCGGTTATCCGAATTTTATGCCCGAGGAGTGACGCCCTCTGGGCTAAGGGTGGTGGTAAGTCCGGCTCCCACCCTCTGGATGCGTTCAAAACCTAAGTCGAGACTTCCATGGACCCCGGTGATGCGAAGTGACATGCCCGAAGAGTGGTGCCTTCTGGGCTAAGGTTGTGATAAGCCCGGTCTCTCCTCTGGAGGTCTGTGGTTTTAAAGTGAATATTTTCTAAGTCCCTCACCTGAGATTTTAAGAGAATCAGGACCCTCCTCAAGCCTCGTAGCGAGTCCGAGGGAGGTTCATCGTTGTCGGCTATGCGAAAGGGGTTCAGACGCCTCTAATCCTGTGGGCATATGGTTTCTCAGCCTGGTGCCGTCGGGATATTAGGGAGGCATTAAATCAGACGTAAGTTTGGGTAACAGCGATGCGAAACGCTATGCCCAAAGGAGTGGCTTCCCGATGGGCTTGAAATAATGGGAATGTCTGCTCTGCTTCCCTGGATGTGTTCAAAACCTAAGTCGAGACATCCGTAGACCCCGTTGATGCGAATTCCATGCCCGAGGAGTGACGCCCTCTGGGCTTAAGGGTGGTGGTAAGACCGGCCCCACTCTCTGGAGGTCTAAACTGACTTCCATGGACCCCGGTGATTCGAATTTCAAGCCCGAGGAGGTGCACACCTCCGGGCTAAGGGGATGGTTTGGGTGGCCTCCCCTCTGGATGTGTTCAAAACCTAAGTTGAGACATCCATAGACCCCGGTAATCCGAATTTCATGCCCGAGGAGTGACGCCCTCTGGGCTTAAGAGTGGTGGTAAGACCGGCCCCACTCTCTGGAGGTCTAAACTGACTTCCATGGACCCCGGTGATGCGAATTTCATGCCCGAGGAGTGGCGCCCTCTGGGCTAAGAGTGGTGGTAAGACCGGCCCCACTCTCTGGATGTCTAAAATGACTTCCATGGACCCCGGTGATTCGAATTTGAAGCCCGAGGAGGTGCACACCTCCGGGCTAAGGGGATGGTTTGGGTGGCCTCCCCTCTGGATGTGTTCAAAACCTAAGTTGAGACATCCATAGACCCCGGTAATCCGAATTTCATGCCCGAGGAGTGACGCCCTCTGGGCTTAAGGGTGGTGGTAAGACCGGCCCCACTCTCTGGATGTCTAAAATGACTTCCATGGACCCCGGTGATGCGAATACACAAGCCCGAGGAGTGGCACACCTCTGGGCTAAGGGGATGGTTTGGGTTGCCTCCCCTCTGGAGGTCTAAAAATGACTTCCATAGACCCCGGCGAAGCGAATTTAAAGCCCGAGGACTGGCACCCCTCTGGGCTAAGGGGATGGTTAGGGTGGCCTCCCCTCTGGATGTCTAAAATGACTTCCATGGACCCCGGTGATGCGAATACACAAGCCCGAGGATTGGCACACCTCTGGGCTAAGGGGATGGTTTGGGTTGCCTCCCCTCTGGAGGTCTAAAAATGACTTCCATAGACCCCGGCGAAGCGAATTTAAAGCCCGAGGACTGGCACCCCTCTGGGCTAAGGGGATGGTTAGGGTGGCCTCCCCTCTGGATGTCTAAAATGACTTCCATGGACCCCGGTGATGCGAATACACAAGCCCGAGGAGTGGCACACCTCTGGGCTAAGGGGATGGTTTGGGTTGCCTCCCCTCTGGAGGTCTAAAAAATGACTTCCATAGACCCCGGCGAAGCGAATTTAAAGCCCGAGGACTGGCACCCCTCTGGGCTAAGGGTGGTGGTTAATCCGGCCCCCCCTTCTGGATGTGTTCAAAACCTAAGTCGAGACATCCATGGACCCCCGGTGATGCGAAGTGACATGCCCGAGGAGTGACGCCCTCTGGGCTAAGGTTGTGATAAGCCCGGTCTCTCCTCTGGAGGTCTGTGGTTTTAAAGTGAAAATTTTCTAAGTCCCTCACCTGAGATTTTAAGAAAATCAGGACCCTCCTCAAGCCTCGTAGCGAGTCCGAGGGAGGTTCATCGTTGTCGGCTATGCGAACGAGGTTCCAACGCCTCAAATCCTGTGGGCATATGGTTTCTCAGCCTGGTGCCGTCGGGATATTAGGGAGGCATTAAATCAGACGTAAGTTTGGGTAACAGCGATGCGAAACGCTATGCCCAAAGGAGTGGCTTCCCGATGGGCTTGAAATAATGGGAATGTCCGCTCTGCTTCCCTGGATGTGTTCAAAACCTAAGTCGAGACATCCGTAGACCCCGTTGATGCGAATTCCATGCCCGAGGAGTGGCACACCTCTGGGCTAAGGGTTGGTGGTAAGTCAGGCCCCACCCTCTGGAGGTTTTCAAAACCTAAGTCGAGACCTCCGTAGACCCCGGTGATGCGAATACCGAAGCCCGAGGACTGGCACCCCTCTGGGCTAGGGTGGGGATAAGATAGGCCCCACCCGGGTGGGGCTAGTGGTGTCAAACCTGAAGGGTGCGGGTGGGACAGGGTGAGGGGGAATGAAGGGCGAGGAGCGAGACGTGGGAGGTAGGTGTGAGGTAGGGGGGGAAGAGAGGGGGCCGGGGCGGTTTTAATCTATACTCTCTTAGACCCCGGTGATGCGAAATGACATGCCCGAGGACTGGCACCCCTCTGGGCTAGGGTGGGGATAAGATATGCCCCCACCCTCTGGAGGTTTTTAAAACCTAAGTCGAGACCTCCATAGAACCCCGGTGATGCGAAGTGACATGCCCGAGGACTGGCACCCCTCTGGGCTAGGGTGGTGGTTAATCCGGCCCCACCTCTGGAGGTTTTCAAAACCTAAGTCGAGACCTCCATAGACCCCGGTGATGCGAATACCGAAGCCCGAGGACTGGCACCCCTCTGGGCTAGGGTGGTGGTTAATCCGGCCCCCCCTCTGGAGGTTTTCAAAACCTAAGTCGAGACCTCCATAGACCCCGGTGATGCGAATACCGAAGCCCGAGGACTGGCACCCCTCTGGGCTAAGGGGATGGTTTGGGTGGCCTCCCCTTCAATCCCGATGATTCGTTCGATATATGCCCAGGGAGGTGAACACTTCTCTGGGCGTGAGGGGGTCGAGCGTATGAGGGTTGTACCCCGTTATGGTTCCTACTATAAACGAATCCGAGCGGCGGGTCCACAGGCCACCGACCACCTGCCCACTTGCGGGGTGGGTGCGACGGGCCGCCCGCCGGCAGTTGTCCCCGTTCCTAACCTAACTCTTGCCCGTGCGCGAGTCGAAAGGGGCATACAAACCCCCGAGGCGAAGACCGGCGTTCCGCTTGGTCTAATGTGGGATCTCCCAGATTTTCCCCTCCGCGGGGACTTGGGAGCGCACCACCGGGCCCCCGCGCTGGAAACGGCCGGAGGCAAAGAGCGCATTAGAGGTGTCACGGATCGGTCTTTTTAAACGGACCGCGGCTGGAAGTTCGCAGGGGAAGAGGCGCTCGGTTTACGGTTCCCGGGCCCCGACCCCCTTCGTCTTCTTAAATCGAGAAAACTAACCGTAGGCTCCGGGGGGGCGAATCGTAAAACCTTTGCCGACCTCCTCGCACTGCGAGGGGGCCAGGATTTGCGGCTTGTCCGCGTATCGGTCCTACCAAGGACCGCGGCTGGAAGTTCGCAGGGGAAGAGGCGCTCGGTTTACGGTTCCCGGGCCCCGACCCCCTTCGTCTTCTTAAATCGAGAAAACTAACCGTAGGCTCCGGGGGGCGAATCGTAAAACCTTTGCCGACCTCCTCGCACTGCGAGGGGGCCAGGATTTTGCGGCTTGTCCGCGTATCGGTCCTACCAAGGACCGCGGCTGGAAGTTCGGTGGTGAGCCCTCGACCTTACGAGATTGGGGGCAAAACCCTTCGTCTTCTGAACATCAGACGGCTCCGGGGGGGGCGTACCGTAAAACCTATGCCGACCTCCTCGCGCTTTGAGGGGGCCAGGAAATTCTCTTCCATTCTCTTCCCTTAAACGGACGTCCTTTACGCCCGTTCGAAATGCGGCATACCCGGAGCACCAGGGGCAGGCTTCTAATCCGAAATAATACCGGCTTTTAGAACGATCCTCCCCGCCACGTGCTCCAGCCTCCATGGCTCGTGGACCCCCCGTAACAGGGGGTCCGCTTGTCCCAGAATCGTTCCGAGGGAGACTTAGCCGATCCGTCGGTCTAATTTCCACCGCAGTTTGGGTCCGTTAAAAGGTCCGAGTCGGTGGTGCCTTAGGGTCGGGATCCTATTGAGGGAAGGAACCGGCCCCTAGCCTGCACCGTCCGGGCCTTGAATCGTACATTTTCCAAGTAGTCAAACCCCCGATTGCAGACCCACCTCCGGGGGGTCTCGTTCGAAAAGCCTTTCCGCGGTGCGCGTCTCTTCCTCCTTCGGGGGGTCGAGTTCCACGCACCACCGACTCTCTCTCTTTCCCCAAGCCGGGTTTGAGTACCAGAGGGATCGGCCTGGTTGATCCTGCCAGTATCATATGCTTGTCTCAAAGATTAAGCCATGCAAGTCTAAGTACACACGGGCGTTGGTACAGTGAAACTGCGAATGGCTCATTAAATCAGTTATGGTTCCTTTGATCGCTCCACACGTTACTTGGTATAACTGTGGTAATTCCAGAGCTAATACATGCAAACGAAGCGTTGGAAGTGGGGGTGCCGTTTCGAGGTGGTCGGTGACTGGTTCACCTTCCCCCCTCGGCGCCCCCCACGGATACGTGCATTTATCAGAACCAAAAAACCCCCTCCCGACTCCGGTCGGGTCCGCTTTGGTGACTCTAGATAACCTTTGGCCGATCGCAGAGCCCTTCGGGGCGGCGACGTCTCATTCGAGTGTCTGCCCTATCAACTTTCGACGGTAGTCTACGGGACTACGTGTGGTGACCACGGGTAACGGGGAATCTGGGTTCGATTCCGGAGAGGGAGCCTGAGAAACGGCTACCACATCCAAGGAAGGCAGCAGGCGCGCAAATTACCCATTCCCGACACGGGGAGGTAGTGACGAAAAATATCGGTGCGAGGCCCCGTTTGAAGGTTTCGGGACCGAAATGAACTCAATCTACGTCCGTGGGTGAGGACCCATTGGAGGGCAAGTCTGGTGCCAGCAGCCGCGGTAATTCCAGCTCCAATAGCGTATGTTAACGTTGCTGCAGTTAAAAAGCTCGTAGTTGGATCCGGGGACGGGTCCCGGCTGCCGGGCCTCTGCCCGTCCGGACTTCGCGGTGGGAAGCTGCCCCTCTCCGGGGGGGTTGGGGACCCCCCGCGGGTCTCTGGGTGGAGGTCGCGGGACCTTGTCCCTACTCATCCGGTGTCCTCTGCTCCCTTCCTCCGCGGAGAGGCCCTTAGCTGGGTCGTCCGCCGCGGTTGAATACGTGGGGGGCGGAAGGGTCCGGTGCGTTTACTTTGAACAAAACAGAGTGCTCAAAGCAGGCCGAAGCGTGCCTTGAATGGACTGAGCTAGGAATAATGGAATAAGGCCTTCCCATGGGGGGCGAGTCGGAGCTCTTCGGCGAGGCGGCCGGGCGGGGCCGTTTTCTGGCCGCCGCACGGTTCCCCGAGCCGGGGGGGTATCCGACCGCTCTCTTGGTCCTATTTCGTGGGTTTGACGGACCAAAGGTCATGATTAAGAGGGACGGCCGGGGGCATTCGTACCGCACCGAGAGAGGTGAAATTCGTAGACCGGTGCGGGACGGACAAAAGCGAAGGCATTTGCCAAGAATGTTTTCATTAATCAAGAACGAAAGTCGGAGGATCGAAGACGATCAGGTACCGTCGTAGTTCCGACCGTAAACTATGCCGACCCGCGATCCGGCGGCGTTGGGTTAACGACTATGACCCGCCGGGCAGCGTCCGGGAAACCACGAGTCTTTGGGCTCTGGGGGGAGTACGGTTGCAAAGCTGAAACTTAAAGGAATTGACGGAAGGGCACCACCAGGAGTGGAGCTTGCGGCTTAATTTGACTCAACGCGGGGAACCTAACCCGGCCCGGACACGGTAAGGATTGACAGATTGACGGCTCTTTCTCGATTCTGTGGGTGGTGGTGCATGGCCGTTGGTAGTTCGTGGAGCGATTCGTCTGGTCAATTCCGGTAACGAACGAGATCCCATCCTTTAAGTAGTTACACGGCCCCTCTCCTGGGTCGGACTCTATCCCCGAAGGTCCCCGTTCGCGGGGGGTCCCCATCGGGGTGGGGGTGTTGGGGGTTTCGGCGGGGGTCCGGTTCTACCCCGGATCGGTTCGGGGAGGTGATGCGGTTGACGGGGGTTCAGTTCTGCGTCGAGTGGGTGGCTCCGGCCTCTCCCCTTCGCGTTCGGTTCCCTCCCCGATGCCGTCCGCACCTCGTTCCGCTCTCCGGGTGTGGGTTGTCCGTCCTTCGCCTTCGCCTTCCCTCTCCCCTCCCCGGTGCCCTCCCGCTTACCGCGGGCCTGAAGGTTGGGGTTCGCCCGGTGGGAATCAGCGGTCGGTGGCTAAACTTCTTAGAGCGATTTGTGGCACAGAAGCCACTTGAGAAATGGAGCAATAACAGGTCTGTGATGCCCTTAGAAGTCCGGGGTCGCACGTGAGCTACAATGGCTGGTTCAACATGTAAGTTACCCTACGCCGAGAGGTGCGGGCAATCCTATGAACGCCATTCCCCGCTGGGGACAGGGGATTGCAACTATTCCCCTCGAACGAGGAATTCCAAGTAGGCGCGGGTCACCAGCCCGCGTCGATTAAGTCCCTGCCCTTTGTACACACCGCCCGTCGCTACTACCGATCGGATGCCTCGGTGAGGTCCTCGGACCGTCCCCGGGGCGGCCCTCGAACGGGGGTCGCCTCCGGGCGATGGGAAGTCGATCGAACCCGGACATCTAGAGGGAGTAAAAGTCGTAACAAGGTTTTCGTAGGGGAACCTGCGGAAGGATCAATAACGGTGACCTGGCCGCGGTCGGCGCCCGCCGTCCGTGCCGGTTGTCGAGTCGGACTCGAGAGGCCGAACCTCCCCCCCGGCGGGTACCTTCAAGGTATGGACCGCAGAAGCCTCGTACCTTTCGTCGTCGGCCGACGTGAGTCTCTCCCCCCTCCGGGTGGGTGGACGTAGCGAGCCGGCTTCGGAACTCGGGGTTATGCGAGGACCGCCTTAGGTGCATAGGTACCCCGGTCCGCCCCTCCCGTTCGCGGGGGGAAGAGTGGCGCCGGAGCCGCCCGCCGGGTAGTTAAACCCAAAAAACCATTGATCGTTGAAGGCTTGATTGTGCGTGCGCGAGTCAAAGGGGCTTACTCACCCCCAGGGCGTTGGCCGGTGCTCGCCGGCCTCGGTGGGATCTCCCTGAACCCATCCCCCCGGCACAGGGGGCGGTGGTGGACGGGAGCGTACCGCCGGGCGAAACTCTTTCCCCTCACGGGGTTAGAGCGGAGCTTAAGAGCGCATGCAAAATACCCCCGATGTTGGCTTCGCAGAGACGGACCGTATAATAGTCTAAGGCCGGTGCGCGAGTTGAAGGGGCCTCACGAACCCCGGATGCGTTTATAAACACCCGAAAGGAGACGGCCGGTGCCCGCCGGTCCTGACTAGGTGGGATCTACCCAGCGCCTTCCCCTAAGCGGGGACTTGGGAGCGTACCACCGGGCCTCGCTCATACCCTCCGGGGTGGAGAGCTTGGCTTTGAGCGCACGCCTGAATGCCTTAGACCGGGACCCGTAACGCAGCGAACCAAACCCCTGGGCCTCGCCGGGAACGGCGGGTGCCTAGACCCCGGTCTCCTAAACCACGTAAGTCTCGGGCACCTACTCGGGCGATCGTCCCCCGGGCCGTAACTCCTCGGTCCGGTGGTGACGCCCAGGTTCAATGACCTTTCCCCCCCTGCACGGGGGTGGAAGGCACCCGGCTTGAAATATATTGGCAAAAATTGTCTCTTGTTCGAATGGCTTCCTTCGCCCGGCCTGTAACGGGCCGGGCACAAACCCGAATACGACTCTTAGCGGTGGATCACTCGGCTCGTGCTTCGATGAAGAACGCAGCCATCTGCGTTAACTAATGTGAATTGCAGGACACAGATCATCGAAATTTCGAACGCATATTGCGGCCGCGGGGGTCCATCCCGCGGCCACGCCTGTCTGAGGGTCGCTTTACCCATCGATCGGTCTCCGCGCCCCCGCTGAGAGAGAGAGACCGC
>NW_027101104.1:402088-409588 GCF_029633855.1 Hoplias malabaricus | reverse complement strand
GCTCCCGTGGCGGTAACGCAAACGAACCCGGAGACGCCGGTGGGGACCCCGGGGAGGATTCTCTCTCCTTGCTAAAGAGCTGGAGCGCCCTGGAATGGGTTCGACCCCGAGATAGGGGCTCAACGCTCTGAAAGGCGTCGCATGCGCTATGCGACGGCCGGGACGTTTCCCATCGGCCCTTGAAAATCCGGGGGAGGTATAGTGAATTTCCCCCCAGGCCGTACCCATATCCGCATCAGGTCTCCAAGGTGAACAGCCTCTGGCGTGTTGGAACAATGTAGGTAAGGGAAGTCGGCAAGACGGATCCGTAACTTCGGGATAAGGATTGGCTCTAATGGCTGAGCTCGGTCGGGCCCGTGTCTGCTGATGCGGGGTCCGAAAGCCCGGTGCTGCCCGTGCGACGGGGAGCTGTTCCCGGTCCACCTTCGGGCCCCCCCCCACTGGGTCCTGCGCGCGAGGAAGCGCACGGCGAGAGATTGTCCCCCCAGTATATCCAAACCCCCGTGAACAAGGCTCCGTCTGTCTGTCGGGGTCGATGAGAGTGGGTCGCGGCGAGCGAGACCTTAAGCCCCGGTGCGTGTCCCCCCCTCGGCGGTGGCGCTTAGGGGGCCTCGGTCAGGTCGACGGTAGGGGAGCCGGTCGTCGGTGGGATGCCGGCGGGGGAGCGTCCTTCGGGACTAACCTCCGTCGGATGACCGCCTTCGGCCTCCCTCTCCCTACCTAAGCCGGGCCGGGCTCCCGACGCCCGTCGCCGGGTGGGCCGCCCCCGGCTAAGCTCGAGCGTCCGGCCCTTCGCTCTCCCCCGATGGGACGCGGAGGGACGCAATGGAACGTAGGTCCGCGTGGGGGGGTTGCGGTCTCTCGTGCGTGTGTGGACTCGTAGCGGGCCACCGCCGGTGGTGGGGCTTCGGTGGGTCGGGGCGGTGTCCCTGGAGCCTCGCGCGCCGAGCCTAGGCTCCGTGGATCTCTCGGGCTTATGAGTCTCGCCTCGGGGGGAGACCTCCGGGGCCGGGTCTCTCGGCCGGCACCTAACAGCCGAATTAGAACTGCTGCGGACAAGGGGAATCCGACTGTTTAATTAAAACACAGCATCGTGAAGGCTCTTGGACCGGGTGTTGACACGATGTGAATTCTGCCCAGTGCTCTGAATGTCAAAGTGAAGAAATTCATCGAAGCGCGGGTTAACGGCGGGAGTAACTATGACTCTCTTAAGTTAGCCCCACTATACACTTTCTGGACAAAGGCCCATTCAAATATATTGCCATTGGACACTTATGACCACAGTGGGATTGTATGCCGGTTATGGATCCATAATGCCGTATAAAGCATGACCATTTGGACACTGAGTGATAACTTTTTCCAGTTTGATACCCGCGGCAAAATCGCCATTTGGACAGCACTAGGGGCACTGGTGCTCCATCTAGGAGTTCAGAACGTTGGGCCCATCCCTTTAGTATGTGTCACTTGGCTCTGATTGGCTCTGATTGGCTTTCTGAATGGAATAACCTACACCATCCAACTTCCAATATATTTAACAGTGTCATATATATTGCAAATGGGATGCATTCAACTTTGACCTCTCTAAAGTCCCGCCCAAAGCTTGGGGGAGGGTCTAAGGGTCCAGAAAGAGCGTAAAATGTCCAAATCAAATATAAATAAAATTTCTCTGGGCCTCTGGAAGCCTGGGCCTCTGGTAGCCTGGGCCTCTGGGCCTCTGGGCCTCTGGTAGCCTGGGTCTCTGGGTCTCTGGGACTCTGGGTCTCTGGGCCTCTGGGTCTCTGGGGCTCTGGGGCTCTGGGCCTCTGGGCCTCTGGTAGCCTGGGCCTCTGGGCCTCTGGGAGCCTGGGCCTCTGGTAGCCTGGGCCTCTGGGCCTCTGGTAGCCTGGGCCTCTGGGCCTCTGGGCCTCTGGGAGCCTGGGTCTCTGGGACTCTGGGGCTCTGGGTCTCTGGGTCCCTGGGGCTCTGGGTCTCTGGGGCTCTGGGTCCCTGGGACTCTGGGGCTCTGGGTCTCTGGGTCCCCGGGGCTCTGGGGCTCTGGGTCCCCGGGGCTCTGGGGCTCTGGGGCTCTGGGACTCTGGGGCTCTGGGTCCCTGGGGCTCTGGGGCTCTGGGGCTCTGGGTCCCTGGGACTCTGGGGCTCTGGGTCTCTGGGTCCCCGGGCTCTGGGGCTCTGGGTCCCCGGGGCTCTGGGGCTCTGGGTCTCTGGGGCTCTGGGTCTCTGGGGCTCTGGGGCTCTGGGTCTCTGGGTCTCTGGGTCTCTGGGGCTCTGGGGCTCTGGGTCTCTGGGTCCCCGGGGCTCTGGGTCTCTGGGTCCCCGGGGCTCTGGGGCTTTGGGTCCCCGGGGCTCTGGGGCTCTGGGGCTCTGGGTCCCCGGGGCTCTGGGGCTCTGGGGCTCTGGGTCCCCGGGGCTCTGGGGCTCTGGGGCTCTGGGGCTCTGGGGCTCTGGGGCTCTGGGGCTCTGGGTCCCTGGGGCTCTGGGGCTCTGGGGCTCTGGGTCCCTGGGACTCTGGGGCTCTGGGTCTCTGGGTCCCCGGGCTCTGGGGCTCTGGGTCCCCGGGGCTCTGGGGCTCTGGGTCTCTGGGTCTCTGGGGCTCTGGGTCTCTGGGGCTCTGGGGCTCTGGGTCTCTGGGTCTCTGGGTCTCTGGGGCTCTGGGGCTCTGGGTCTCTGGGTCCCCGGGGCTCTGGGTCTCTGGGTCCCCGGGGCTCTGGGGCTCTGGGTCCCCGGGGCTCTGGGGCTCTGGGGCTCTGGGTCCCTGGGACTCTGGGGCTCTGGGTCTCTGGGTCTCTGGGGCTCTGGGGCTCTGGGTCCCTGGGACTCTGGGGCTCTGGGTCTCTGGGTCCCCGGGGCTCTGGGGCTCTGGGTCCCCGGGGCTCTGGGGCTCTGGGTCTCTGGGACTCTGGGCCTCTGGGTCTCTGGGCCTCTGGGCCTCTGGGCCTCTGGGGCTCTGGGGCTCTGGGTCTCTGGGTCCCCGGGGCTCTGGGGCTCTGGGTCCCCGGGGCTCTGGGGCTCTGGGTCCCTGGGACTCTGGGGCTCTGGGGCTCTGGGGCTCTGGGTCTCCGGGTCTCTGGGTCCCCGGGGCTCTGGGTCTCTGGGTCTCTGGGTCTCTGGGCCTCTGGGAGCCTGGGTCTCTGGGTCTCTGGGTCTCTGGGTCTCTGGGTCCCTGGGTCCCTGGGGCTCTGGGGCTCTGGGGCTCTGGGTCTCTGGGGCCCTGGGTCTCTGGGTCTCTGGGACTCTGGGCCTCTGGGTCTCTGGGCCTCTGGGCCTCTGGGCCTCTGGGTCTCTGGGAGCCTGGGCCTCTGGTAGCCTGGGCCTCTGGTAGCCTGGGCCTCTGGGCCTCTGGGAGCCTGGGCCTCTGGGCCTCTGGGAGCCAAAAGGAAGCTCCGGAGCTTAGGCGGCGGAGAGGTTGTTTGAATAAGGCCCGTTCAGGGAACCAGGGCGTTGGGTTTAATTAGGCCCCGGAGGTAGGCCCCGGTGGTAAACTCCGGGGCAAGCCTTATCAGAGGCCCAGGATGAGGTGTTCTTAATGTATTGGCTGATAGGGAGCCCCGGAGGTAGGGGACCCTTGGTGAAATTCATGCCGGGTTAGGGGACCAGGGCGTTGGGGTGAATAAGCCCCTGGAGGTAGGCACCGGTGGTAAGCTCCGGGGCAAGCCTAATCAGAGGCCCAGGATGAGGGTGTAATGAACTGGACAACCATCCCACTTCCCATGTATTGTACAGCAATTGGGCAACCATCCCACTTTCAATATATTGTGCGGCGTTTTGTCTCCCAGGTCCACCAGTGGGCAGAATGAACTTTGAGATTTGACGGAGGGTCCTTCCAATACATTATACAGCAATTGGGCAACCATCCCACTTCCAATATATTGTACAGCGATTGCGCAACCGTCCCACTTCCAATATATTGCGCGTCGTTTTGTCTCCCAGGTCCACCAGTGGGCAGGATGAACTTGCAATATATTATACAGCAATTGGGCAACCATCCCACTTCCAATATATTGTACAGCAATTGGGCAACCATCCCACTTCCAATATATTGTACAGCGATTGCTCAACCGTCCCACTTCCAATATATTGCGCGCCGTTTTGGCACCCAGGTCCACCAGTGGGCAGGATGAACTTGCAATATATTATACAGCAATTGGGCAACCATCCCACTTCCAATATATTGTACAGCGATTGCGCAACCGTCCCACTTCCAATATATTGCGCGCCGTTTTGGCTCCCAGGTCCACCAGTGGGCAGGATGAACTTGCAATATATTATACAGCAATTGGGCAACCATCCCACTTCCAATATATTTTAAGGTTCCAGGTCTACCAGTGGGCATCTTTTTTGACGGGGCAGGCTGATTGGTTTAGTCCGAGGGCGGGGGCTTAAGTGTGGGCCAGATAGGTTCGACCGGTGCGCCGGGTCCCTGGGGCTCTGGGTCTCTGGGTCTCTGGGTCCCTGGGTCCCTGGGTCCCTGGGGCTCTGGGGCTCTGGGTCTCTGGGTCCCTGGGTCCCTGGGTCCCTGGGTCCCTGGGGCTCTGGGTCTCTGGGTCCCTGGGACTCTGGGTCCCTGGGGCTCTGGGGCTCTGGGTCCCTGGGTCCCTGGGTCCCTGGGTCCCTGGGACTCTGGGGCTCTGGGGCTCTGGGGCTCTGGGGCTCTGGGTCCCTGGGGCTCTGGGTCTCTGGGTCCCTGGGTCCCTGGGTCCCTGGGGCTCTGGGTCCCTGGGACTCTGGGACTCTGGGACTCTGGGTCCCTGGGTCTCTGGGTCCCTGGGACTCTGGGTCCCTGGGACTCTGGGTCCCTGGGTCCTTGGGGCTCTGGGTCCCTGGGACTCTGGGGCTCTGGGGCTCTGGGGCTCTGGGTCTCTGGGTCCCTGGGGCTCTGGGGCTCTGGGGCTCTGGGTCTCTGGGTCCCTGGGACTCTGGGGCTCTGGGGCTCTGGGTCCCTGGGGCTCTGGGTCTCTGGGTCCCTGGGACTCTGGGTCTCTGGGTCCCTGGGACTCTGGGGCTCTGGGTCCCTGGGGCTCTGGGTCCCTGTGGCTCTGGGGCTCTGGGGCTCTGGGGCTCTGGGACTCTGGGGCTCTGGGGCTCTGGGTCCCTGGGACTCTGGGTCCCTGGGACTCTGGGGCTCTGGGTCCCTGGGGCTCTGGGACTCTGGGGCTCTGGGACTCTGGGGCTCTGGGACTCTGGGGCTCTGGGGCTCTGGGTCCCTGGGTCCCTGGGCTCTGGGGCTCTGGGTCTCTGGGTCCCTGGGACTCTGGGGCTCTGGGTCCCTGGGGCTCTGGGTCTCTGGGTCCCTGGGACTCTGGGGCTCTGGGTCCCTGGGGCTCTGGGACTCTGGGGCTCTGGGTCTCTGGGTCTCTGGGGCTCTGGGTCTCTGAGGCTCTGGGGCTCTGGGTCCCTGGGTCCCTGGGGCTCTGGGGCTCTGGGTCCCTGGGACTCTGGGTCTCTGGGTCCCTGGGGCTCTGGGGCTCTGGGACTCTGGGGCTCTGGGGCTCTGGGTCCCTGGGGCTCTGGGGCTCTGGGTCCCTGGGACTCTGGGGCTCTGGGGCTCTGGGTCTCTGGGTCCCTGGGACTCTGGGGCTCTGGGACTCTGGGGCTCTGGGGCTCTGGGTCCCTGGGTCCCTGGGGCTCTGGGGCTCTGGGTCCCTGGGACTCTGGGGCTCTGGGTCCCTGGGGCTCTGGGTCTCTGGGTCTCTGGGTCCCTGGGACTCTGGGGCTCTGGTTCCCTGGGGCTCTGGGGCTCTGGGTCTCTGGGGCTCTGGGGCTCTGGGTCTCTGGGTCCCTGGGGCTCTGGGACTCTGGGTCCCTGGGACTCTGGGGCTCTGGGGCTCTGGGACTCTGGGGCACTGGGGCTCTGGGACTCTGGGGCTCTGGGGCTCTGGGGCTCTGGGTCTCTGGGTCCCTGGGGCTCTTGGGCTCTGGGGCTCTGGGACTCTGGGGCTCTGGGTCCCTGGGTCTCTGGGGCTCTGGGGCTCTGGGGCTCTGGGACTCTGGGACTCTGGGGCTCTGGGGCTCTGGGGCTCTGGGTCCCTGGGGCTCTGGGTCTCTGGGTCCCTGGGGCTCTGGGTCTCTGGGTCCCTGGGGCTCTGGGTCTCTGGGTCCCTGGGACTCTTGGTCCCTGGGACTCTGGGGCTCTGGGGCTCTGGTGCTCTGGGACTCTGGGGCTCTGGGGCTCTGGGGCTCTGGGTCCCTGGGGCTCTGGGTCTCTGGGTCTCTGGGTCCCTGGGACTCTGGGTCCCTGGGACTCTGGGTCCCTGGGGCTCTGGGTCTCTTGGTCCCTGGGACTCTGGGTCCCTGGGACTCTGGGTCCCTGGGACTCTGGGACTCTGGGTCCCTGGGACTCTGGGGCTCTTGGGCTCTGGGGCTCTGGGGCTCTGGGTCTCTGGGTCCCTGGGGCTCTGGGACTCTGGGACTCTGGGACTCTGGGACTCTGCAGAGATCCAGAGGCTTATGGGAGTCTTAGCACCAGTGGTAGGCTCCGGGGCAAGCCTTATCACAGCCCAGCTCCCTTCTGGGAGCCTGGGGCTCTGGGTAAGATATAATTTGCAATTGTGATCCCAATTGCAATATATTTGACACAAGTCAAATATATGTGAATTGGGATCCCAATTGCAATATATTTGACTTGTGTCAAATATATGTGAATTGGGATCCCATTTGCAATATATTTGACTTGTGTCAAATATATGTGAATCGGGATCCCAATTGCAATATATTTGACTTGTGTCAAATATATGTGAATTGGGATCCCAATTGCAATATATTTGACTTGTGTCAAATATATGTGAATCGGGATCCCAATTGCAATATATTTGACACAAGTCAAATATATGTGAATTGGGATCCCAATTGCAATATATTTGACTTGTGTCAAATATATGTGAATTGGGATCCCATTTGCAATATATTTGACTTGTGTCAAATATATGTGAATCGGGATCCCAATTGCAATATATTTGACTTGTGTCAAATATACGTGAATTGGGATCCCAATTGCAATATATTTGACTTGTGTCAAATATATGTGAATCGGGATCCCAATTGCAATATATTTGACACAAGTCAAATATATGTGAATTGGGATCCCAATTGCAATATATTTGACTTGTGTCAAATATATGTGAATTGGGATCCCAATTGTAATATATTTGACTTGTGTCAAATATATGTGAATTGGGATCCCAATTGCAATATATTTGACTTGTGTCAAATATATTGGAAGTGGGATGGTTGTCCAATTGCTGTCAAATATATTGGAAGTGGGATGGTTGTCCAATTGCAATATATTCTGATGGTGTCAAATATATTGGAAGTGGGATGGTTGTCCAGTTGCTGTCTAATATATTGGAAGTGGGATGGTTGTCCAATTGCAATATATTCTGATGGTGTCAAATATATTGGAAGTGGGATGGTTGTCCAGTTGCTGTCTAATATATTGGAAGTGGGATGGTTGTCCAGTTGCTGTCTAATATATTGGAAGTGGGATGGTTGTCCAATTGCAATATA
>NW_027101104.1:392088-397088 GCF_029633855.1 Hoplias malabaricus | reverse complement strand
ATTTGATGCCCGATGAGGAGCACACCTCTGGGCTAAGGGTGGTGGTATGCTCGGCCCCCCCCCTCTGGATGTTTAAACTGACTTCCATGGACCCCGGTGATGCGAATTTGATGCCCGAGGAGTGACTCACCTCTGGGCTAAGGGTGGTGGTATGCCCAGCCCCCCCTCTGGAGGTCTCGAATGACTTCCATGGACCCCGGTGAAGCGTATTTCATGCCCGATGAGGAGCACACCTCTGGGCTAAGGGTGGTGGTATGCTCAGCCCCCCCTCTGGAGGTCTAAACTGACTTCCATGGACCCCGGTGATGCGAATTTGATGCCCGAGGAGTGACTCACCTCTGGGCTAAGGGTGGTGGTATGCCCGGCCCCCCCTCTGGAGGTCTCGAATGACTTCCATGGACCCCGGTGAAGCGTATTTCATGCCCGATGAGGAGCACACCTCTGGGCTAAGGGTGGTGGTATGCTCAGCCCCCCCTCTGGAGGTCTAAACTGACTTCCATGGACCCCGGTGATGCGAATTTGATGCCCGAGGAGTGACTCACCTCTGGGCTAAGGGTGGTGGTATGCCCGGCCCCCCCTCTGGAGGTCTCGAATGACTTCCATGGACCCCGGTGAAGCGTATTTCATGCCCGATGAGGAGCACACCTCTGGGCTAAGGGTGGTGGTATGCTCAGCCCCCCCTCTGGAGGTCTAAACTGACTTCCATGGACCCCGGTGATGCGAATTTGATGCCCGAGGAGTGACTCACCTCTGGGCTAAGGGTGGTGGTATGCCCGGCCCCCCCTCTGGAGGTCTCGAATGACTTCCATGGACCCCGGTGAAGCGTATTTCATGCCCGATGAGGAGCACACCTCTGGGCTAAGGGTGGTGGTATGCTCAGCCCCCCCTCTGGAGGTCTAAACTGACTTCCATGGACCCCGGTGATGCGAATTTGATGCCCGAGGAGTGACTCACCTCTGGGCTAAGGGTGGTGGTATGCCCGGCCCCCCCTCTGGAGGTCTCGAATGACTTCCATGGACCCCGGTGAAGCGTATTTCATGCCCGATGAGGAGCACACCTCTGGGCTAAGGGTGGTGGTATGCTCAGCCCCCCCTCTGGAGGTCTAAACTGACTTCCATGGACCCCGGTGATGCGAATTTCATGCCCGAGGAGTGATGCCCTCTGGGCTAAGGGTGGTGGTAAGCCCGGCCCCCCCTCTCTGGAGGTCTAGATTGACTTCCATGGACCCCGGTTAAGCGTATTTCATGCCCGAGGAGTGACGCCCTCTGGGCTAAGGGTGGTGGTATGCCCGGCCCCCCCTCTGGAGGTCTCCAAAACCTAAGTCGAGACTTCCATGGACCCCGGTTATCCGAATTTCATGCCCGAGGAGTGACGCCCTCTGGGCTTAGGGTGGTGGTAAGCCCGGCCCCACTCTCTGGAGGTCTAAACTGACTTCCATGGACCCCGGTGATCCGAATTTCATGCCCGAGGAGTGACGCCCTCTCGGCTAGGGTGGTGGTAAGTGCAGCCCCCCCTCTCTGGAGGTCTAAAATGACTTCCATGGACCCCGGTGAAGCGAATTTCATGCCCGAGGAGTGACGCCCTCTCGGCTAGGGTGGTGGTAAGCCAGGCCCCCCCTCTCTGGAGGTCAAAACTGACTTCCATGGACCCCGGTATAGCGTATTTCATGCCCGAGGAGTGACGCCCTCTGGGCTAAGGGTGGTGGTATGCCCGGCCCCCCCTCTGGAGGTCTCCAAAACCTAAGTCGAGACTTCCATGGACCCCGGTTATCCGAATTTCATGCCCGAGGAGTGACGCCCTCTGGGCTTAGGGTGGTGGTAAGCCCGGCCCCACTCTCTGGAGGTCTAAACTGACTTCCATGGACCCCGGTTATCTGAATTTCATGCCCGAGGAGTGACGCCCTCTGGGCTTAGGGTGGTGGTAAGCCCGGCCCCACTCTCTGGAGGTCTAAACTGACTTCCATGGACCCCGGTTATCCGAATTTCATGCCCGAGGAGTGATGAACCTCTGGGCTAAGGGTGGTGGTAAGTGCAGCCCCCCCTCTGGAGGTTTCCAAAACCTAAGTCGAGACTTCCATGGACCCCGGTGATGCGAATTTCAAGCCCGAGGAGTGGTGCCCTCTGGGCTAAGGGTGGTGGTAAGCCCGGCCCCCCCCTCTCTGGAGGTCTAAAAGGACTTCCATGGACCCCGGTATAGCGTATTTCATGCCCGAGGAGTGACGCCCTCTGGGCTTAGGGTGGTGGTAAGTGCAGCCCCCCCTCTGGAGGTTTCCAAAACCTAAGTCGAGACTTCCATGGACCCCGGTGATGCGAATTTCAAGCCCGAGGAGTGGTGCCCTCCGGGCTAAGGGTGGTGGTAAGCCCGGCCCCCCCTCTCTGGAGGTCTAAACTGACTTCCATGGACCCCGGTGTAGCGTATTTCATGCCCGAGGAGTGACGCCCTCTGGGCTTAGGGTGGTGGTAAGCCAGGCCCCCCCCCTCTCTGGAGGTCAAAATTGACTTCCATGGACCCCGGTTATCCGAATTTTATGCCCGAGGAGTGACGCCCTCTGGGCTAAGGGTGGTGGTAAGTCCGGCTCCCACCCTCTGGATGCGTTCAAAACCTAAGTCGAGACTTCCATGGACCCCGGTGATGCGAAGTGACATGCCCGAAGAGTGGTGCCTTCTGGGCTAAGGTTGTGATAAGCCCGGTCTCTCCTCTGGAGGTCTGTGGTTTTAAAGTGAATATTTTCTAAGTCCCTCACCTGAGATTTTAAGAGAATCAGGACCCTCCTCAAGCCTCGTAGCGAGTCCGAGGGAGGTTCATCGTTGTCGGCTATGCGAAAGGGGTTCAGACGCCTCTAATCCTGTGGGCATATGGTTTCTCAGCCTGGTGCCGTCGGGATATTAGGGAGGCATTAAATCAGACGTAAGTTTGGGTAACAGCGATGCGAAACGCTATGCCCAAAGGAGTGGCTTCCCGATGGGCTTGAAATAATGGGAATGTCCGCTCTGCTTCCCTGGATGTGTTCAAAACCTAAGTCGAGACATCCGTAGACCCCGTTGATGCGAATTCCATGCCCGAGGAGTGACGCCCTCTGGGCTTAAGGGTGGTGGTAAGACCGGCCCCACTCTCTGGAGGTCTAAACTGACTTCCATGGACCCCGGTGATTCGAATTTCAAGCCCGAGGAGGTGCACACCTCCGGGCTAAGGGGATGGTTTGGGTGGCCTCCCCTCTGGATGTGTTCAAAACCTAAGTTGAGACATCCATAGACCCCGGTAATCCGAATTTCATGCCCGAGGAGTGACGCCCTCTGGGCTTAAGAGTGGTGGTAAGACCGGCCCCACTCTCTGGAGGTCTAAACTGACTTCCATGGACCCCGGTGATGCGAATTTCATGCCCGAGGAGTGGCGCCCTCTGGGCTAAGAGTGGTGGTAAGACCGGCCCCACTCTCTGGATGTCTAAAATGACTTCCATGGACCCCGGTGATTCGAATTTGAAGCCCGAGGAGGTGCACACCTCCGGGCTAAGGGGATGGTTTGGGTGGCCTCCCCTCTGGATGTGTTCAAAACCTAAGTTGAGACATCCATAGACCCCGGTAATCCGAATTTCATGCCCGAGGAGTGACGCCCTCTGGGCTTAAGGGTGGTGGTAAGACCGGCCCCACTCTCTGGATGTCTAAAATGACTTCCATGGACCCCGGTGATGCGAATACACAAGCCCGAGGAGTGGCACACCTCTGGGCTAAGGGGATGGTTTGGGTTGCCTCCCCTCTGGAGGTCTAAAAATGACTTCCATAGACCCCGGCGAAGCGAATTTAAAGCCCGAGGACTGGCACCCCTCTGGGCTAAGGGGATGGTTAGGGTGGCCTCCCCTCTGGATGTCTAAAATGACTTCCATGGACCCCGGTGATGCGAATACACAAGCCCGAGGATTGGCACACCTCTGGGCTAAGGGGATGGTTTGGGTTGCCTCCCCTCTGGAGGTCTAAAAATGACTTCCATAGACCCCGGCGAAGCGAATTTAAAGCCCGAGGACTGGCACCCCTCTGGGCTAAGGGGATGGTTAGGGTGGCCTCCCCTCTGGATGTCTAAAATGACTTCCATGGACCCCGGTGATGCGAATACACAAGCCCGAGGAGTGGCACACCTCTGGGCTAAGGGGATGGTTTGGGTTGCCTCCCCTCTGGAGGTCTAAAAAATGACTTCCATAGACCCCGGCGAAGCGAATTTAAAGCCCGAGGACTGGCACCCCTCTGGGCTAAGGGTGGTGGTTAATCCGGCCCCCCCTTCTGGATGTGTTCAAAACCTAAGTCGAGACATCCATGGACCCCCGGTGATGCGAAGTGACATGCCCGAGGAGTGACGCCCTCTGGGCTAAGGTTGTGATAAGCCCGGTCTCTCCTCTGGAGGTCTGTGGTTTTAAAGTGAAAATTTTCTAAGTCCCTCACCTGAGATTTTAAGAAAATCAGGACCCTCCTCAAGCCTCGTAGCGAGTCCGAGGGAGGTTCATCGTTGTCGGCTATGCGAACGAGGTTCCAACGCCTCAAATCCTGTGGGCATATGGTTTCTCAGCCTGGTGCCGTCGGGATATTAGGGAGGCATTAAATCAGACGTAAGTTTGGGTAACAGCGATGCGAAACGCTATGCCCAAAGGAGTGGCTTCCCGATGGGCTTGAAATAATGGGAATGTCCGCTCTGCTTCCCTGGATGTGTTCAAAACCTAAGTCGAGACATCCGTAGACCCCGTTGATGCGAATTCCATGCCCGAGGAGTGGCACACCTCTGGGCTAAGGGTTGGTGGTAAGTCAGGCCCCACCCTCTGGAGGTTTTCAAAACCTAAGTCGAGACCTCCGTAGACCCCGGTGATGCGAATACCGAAGCCCGAGGACTGGCACCCCTCTGGGCTAGGGTGGGGATAAGATATGCCCCCACCCTCTGGAGGTTTTCAAAACCTAAGTCGAGACCTCCGTAGACCCCGGTGATGCGAAATGACATGCCCGAGGACTGGCACCCCTCTG
>NW_027101104.1:35000-40419 GCF_029633855.1 Hoplias malabaricus | reverse complement strand
TACATTTTCCAAGTAGTCAAACCCCCGATTGCAGACCCACCTCCGGGGGGTCTCGTTCGAAAAGCCTTTCCGCGGTGCGCGTCTCTTCCTCCTTCGGGGGGGTCGAGTTCCACGCACCACCGACTCTCTCTCTTTCCCCAAGCCGGGTTTGAGTACCAGAGGGATCGGCCTGGTTGATCCTGCCAGTATCATATGCTTGTCTCAAAGATTAAGCCATGCAAGTCTAAGTACACACGGGCGTTGGTACAGTGAAACTGCGAATGGCTCATTAAATCAGTTATGGTTCCTTTGATCGCTCCACACGTTACTTGGTATAACTGTGGTAATTCCAGAGCTAATACATGCAAACGAAGCGTTGGAAGTGGGGGTGCCGTTTCGAGGTGGTCGGTGACTGGTTCACCTTCCCCCCTCGGCGCCCCCCACGGATACGTGCATTTATCAGAACCAAAAAACCCCCTCCCGACTCCGGTCGGGTCCGCTTTGGTGACTCTAGATAACCTTTGGCCGATCGCAGAGCCCTTCGGGGCGGCGACGTCTCATTCGAGTGTCTGCCCTATCAACTTTCGACGGTAGTCTACGGGACTACGTGTGGTGACCACGGGTAACGGGGAATCTGGGTTCGATTCCGGAGAGGGAGCCTGAGAAACGGCTACCACATCCAAGGAAGGCAGCAGGCGCGCAAATTACCCATTCCCGACACGGGGAGGTAGTGACGAAAAATATCGGTGCGAGGCCCCGTTTGAAGGTTTCGGGACCGAAATGAACTCAATCTACGTCCGTGGGTGAGGACCCATTGGAGGGCAAGTCTGGTGCCAGCAGCCGCGGTAATTCCAGCTCCAATAGCGTATGTTAACGTTGCTGCAGTTAAAAAGCTCGTAGTTGGATCCGGGGACGGGTCCCGGCTGCCGGGCCTCTGCCCGTCCGGACTTCGCGGTGGGAAGCTGCCCCTCTCCGGGGGGGTTGGGGACCCCCGCGGGTCTCTGGGTGGAGGTCGCGGGACCTTGTCCCTACTCATCCGGTGTCCTCTGCTCCCTTCCTCCGCGGAGAGGCCCTTAGCTGGGTCGTCCGCCGCGGTTGAATACGTGGGGGGCGGAAGGGTCCGGTGCGTTTACTTTGAACAAAACAGAGTGCTCAAAGCAGGCCGAAGCGTGCCTTGAATGGACTGAGCTAGGAATAATGGAATAAGGCCTTCCCATGGGGGGCGAGTCGGAGCTCTTCGGCGAGGCGGCCGGGTGGGGCCGGGGGCGCCCGGGTGTGACGCCCGGCGTTTCTGGCCGCCGCACGGTTCCCCGAGCCGGGGGGGTATCCGACCGCTCTCTTGGTCCTATTTCGTGGGTTTGACGGACCAAAGGTCATGATTAAGAGGGACGGCCGGGGGCATTCGTACCGCACCGAGAGAGGTGAAATTCGTAGACCGGTGCGGGACGGACAAAAGCGAAGGCATTTGCCAAGAATGTTTTCATTAATCAAGAACGAAAGTCGGAGGATCGAAGACGATCAGGTACCGTCGTAGTTCCGACCGTAAACTATGCCGACCCGCGATCCGGCGGCGTTGGGTTAACGACTATGACCCGCCGGGCAGCGTCCGGGAAACCACGAGTCTTTGGGCTCTGGGGGGAGTACGGTTGCAAAGCTGAAACTTAAAGGAATTGACGGAAGGGCACCACCAGGAGTGGAGCTTGCGGCTTAATTTGACTCAACGCGGGGAACCTAACCCGGCCCGGACACGGTAAGGATTGACAGATTGACGGCTCTTTCTCGATTCTGTGGGTGGTGGTGCATGGCCGTTGGTAGTTCGTGGAGCGATTCGTCTGGTCAATTCCGGTAACGAACGAGATCCCATCCTTTAAGTAGTTACACGGCCCCTCTCCTGGGTCGGACTCTATCCCCGAAGGTCCCCGTTCGCGGGGGGTCCCCATCGGGGTGGGGGTGTTGGGGGTTTCGGCGGGGGTCCGGTTCTACCCCGGATCGGTTCGGGGAGGTGATGCGGTTGACGGGGGTTCAGTTCTGCGTCGAGTGGGTGGCTCCGGCCTCTCCCCTTCGCGTTCGGTTCCCTCCCCGATGCCGTCCGCACCTCGTTCCGCTCTCCGGGTGTGGGTTGTCCGTCCTTCGCCTTCGCCTTCCCTCTCCCCTCCCCGGTGCCCTCCCGCTTACCGCGGGCCTGAAGGTTGGGGTTCGCCCGGTGGGAATCAGCGGTCGGTGGCTAAACTTCTTAGAGCGATTTGTGGCACAGAAGCCACTTGAGAAATGGAGCAATAACAGGTCTGTGATGCCCTTAGAAGTCCGGGGTCGCACGTGAGCTACAATGGCTGGTTCAACATGTAAGTTACCCTACGCCGAGAGGTGCGGGCAATCCTATGAACGCCATTCCCCGCTGGGGACAGGGGATTGCAACTATTCCCCTCGAACGAGGAATTCCAAGTAGGCGCGGGTCACCAGCCCGCGTCGATTAAGTCCCTGCCCTTTGTACACACCGCCCGTCGCTACTACCGATCGGATGCCTCGGTGAGGTCCTCGGACCGTCCCCGGGGCGGCCCTCGAACGGGGGTCGCCTCCGGGCGATGGGAAGTCGATCGAACCCGGACATCTAGAGGGAGTAAAAGTCGTAACAAGGTTTTCGTAGGGGAACCTGCGGAAGGATCAATAACGGTGACCTGGCCGCGGTCGGCGCCCGCCGTCCGTGCCGGTTGTCGAGTCGGACTCGAGAGGCCGAACCTCCCCCCCGGCGGGTACCTTCAAGGTATGGACCGCAGAAGCCTCGTACCTTTCGTCGTCGGCCGACGTGAGTCTCTCCCCCCTCCGGGTGGGTGGACGTAGCGAGCCGGCTTCGGAACTCGGGGTTATGCGAGGACCGCCTTAGGTGCATAGGTACCCCGGTCCGCCCCTCCCGTTCGCGGGGGGAAGAGTGGCGCCGGAGCCGCCCGCCGGGTAGTTAAACCCAAAAAACCATTGATCGTTGAAGGCTTGATTGTGCGTGCGCGAGTCAAAGGGGCTTACTCACCCCCAGGGCGTTGGCCGGTGCTCGCCGGCCTCGGTGGGATCTCCCTGAACCCATCCCCCCGGCACAGGGGGCGGTGGTGGACGGGAGCGTACCGCCGGGCGAAACTCTTTCCCCTCACGGGGTTAGAGCGGAGCTTAAGAGCGCATGCAAAATACCCCCGATGTTGGCTTCGCAGAGACGGACCGTATAATAGTCTAAGGCCGGTGCGCGAGTTGAAGGGGCCTCACGAACCCCGGATGCGTTTATAAACACCCGAAAGGAGACGGCCGGTGCCCGCCGGTCCTGACTAGGTGGGATCTACCCAGCGCCTTCCCCTAAGCGGGGACTTGGGAGCGTACCACCGGGCCTCGCTCATACCCTCCGGGGTGGAGAGCTTGGCTTTGAGCGCACGCCTGAATGCCTTAGACCGGGACCCGTAACGCAGCGAACCAAACCCCTGGGCCTCGCCGGGAACGGCGGGTGCCTAGACCCCGGTCTCCTAAACCACGTAAGTCTCGGGCACCTACTCGGGCGATCGTCCCCCGGGCCGTAACTCCTCGGTCCGGTGGTGACGCCCAGGTTCAATGACCTTTCCCCCCCTGCACGGGGGTGGAAGGCACCCGGCTTGAAATATATTGGCAAAAATTGTCTCTTGTTCGAATGGCTTCCTTCGCCCGGCCTGTAACGGGCCGGGCACAAACCCGAATACGACTCTTAGCGGTGGATCACTCGGCTCGTGCTTCGATGAAGAACGCAGCCATCTGCGTTAACTAATGTGAATTGCAGGACACAGATCATCGAAATTTCGAACGCATATTGCGGCCGCGGGGGTCCATCCCGCGGCCACGCCTGTCTGAGGGTCGCTTTACCCATCGATCGGTCTCCGCGCCCCCGCTGAGAGAGAGAGACCGCGGCTGGAAGCTCGCAGGGCCTGAAAACGGCCCTTCGTCTTCCCAAACGAAGACTCGGTTCCGAGCCAGTCCACGCGGCCCGTGTTGCGAGAGAGCTCCGTACAGGGAACGGAGGGAGAGCCGAGTAGGTCCGGGTCCACGTCCGTTACGGTCTCTCCCCGAGTCCCGAGCGGGGCTCCGCGCAGTCGGACGCGGGGGTGGCGAGTGCCGATTAAACCCAGCGAGCGGGCGAGTGAGCGGGCGGGCGAGCGGCCGGGGTGGGGGGGAAGGTGTCGCGGAGTTCGGTCTCGTGCCGGGCTCTCGCCCCTCGCCCCTAGCCTTCGGCCCTCCGCCTCCGCCCTCGCCCCCGCATAAGAAACCTCTGTGTGCGGCCTCAGATCAGACGAGACGACCCGCTGAACTTAAGCATATCAGTAAGCGGAGGAAAAGAAACTAACAAGGATTCCCTTAGTAGCGGCGAGCGAACAGGGAAGAGCCCAGCGCTGAATCCCACTTTCCCCTGACCGGGGTTGGCCGGGAAATGTAGCGTACGGAAGTCCGTAAGATCCGTCTCGGTGCGGACGCGGGACCAAGTCCTCGCGAACGTGGCTTCTTCCCATAGACGGTGAAAGCCCGGTAGCGAGTCCCGCGTTCCCGCCCGGGTAGGTCGGGCTTCTCGGAGTCGGGTTGCTTGGGAATGCAGCCCAAAGCGGGTGGTAAACTCCATCTAAGGCTAAATACCGGCACGAGACCGATAGCGAACCGAGTACCGTGAGGGAAAGTTGAAACAGGACTTTGAAGAGAGAGTTCAACAGAGCGTGAAACCGTTGAGAGGTAAACGTACGGGGACCGAGAAGACTGCCCCGGGGGATTCAGCCGGGCGGACGGCCCCGCGCTCGTCGGGTTCCGCGGTCGGGGGTGCGAGCGTATCCGGGCGAGAGGGGTGGGGTGCCGACTCCACCGCTCCCCGCTTCGGCTCTGCGCTTCGCCTCTGGACTTCGGGCCTGTCGGGCGTACGGAGGTCCGGCCCCGCCCGGTGTACTTTCCCCGCGTGGTGGTGAGTCGCGACCGGCTCCGGTTAGGCTTGGAAGGGCCCGAGGGTGAAGGTAGGTCCGTCCGGAGAAGGGAGTCCCCACGCGGCCCCCGGACACGGGCGTTCCGCTACAGCCCCTCGCTCCGACTTCGCCGATAACGCCGGGGCCGTGGAGCAATGTCCTTTCCGCGTTCTCCCCTCCTCCGGGATGGGGATGGGGGCCCCCCCCGATCGTTCGGTCGAAGCGGGCCGGCTGGGCTGTCCTCAGCCCCGGGCTAGGCCCGCTACGGCGATGCGGGGGGCGATCCAGGCCCACAGCACCCGAACGCCTAAGGTCAGCGGCTAAGTTCGGACCCCGAACGACCCGTCTTGAAACACGGACCAAGGAGTCTAACGCGTATGCGAGTCGAAGGGACCAGAACCCCCGGAGGCGCAACGAAGGTGAAGGCCGGCGCGCGTCGGCTGAGGTGGGATCCGTCCTAACCCTCCGAGGGGGCGGGCGGCGCACCACCGGCC
>NW_027101104.1:17500-30000 GCF_029633855.1 Hoplias malabaricus | reverse complement strand
CGGGGTGATAGAGAACCGTGAACGCCGCGGTTAAAGGCCTCGGGTATCGCAGTGGGCGGAATGAGACTTAGAGGAATGATGACGGAGCCATGAGGGGCCCCCCCTGGAGGTCCCATGGCCGAGAAAAGTGCCCCGAGCCCGGGGAGATAGAGAACCGTAAAGCGCGCGGGTTTGGGGCTCGGGTCTTCCAGTGGGCGGAGTGAGACTTAAAGGAATATTGACGGAGCCATGAAGGGCCCCCCCTGGAGGTCCCATGGCCGAGAAAAGTGCTCCGAGCCCGGGGAGATAGAGAACCGCAATGCACGCGGGTTTGAGGCTCAGGTCTTCCAGTGGGCGCTCGTTCCAGCGGCGCGGGCTGGATGGTTTAGTCCGAGGAGGAGTGCTTAAGTGTGGGCCGGATAGGTTCGAGAGGTGCGCTGGGTTGGTGGAGGTCCAGCCCCGGAGGTTTGGAGCGGGGCGATGTAGCGAGCGAGGCCGAGTCGGGTGAGCCTGGGCCGGGCATGGGCGTTGGCGGCGATGGGGGTCTTCTCCCCGGAGGTTTGGAGCGGGCGATGGAGCGAGCGAGGCCGAGTCGGGTGAGCCTGGGCCGGGCATGGGCGTTGGCAGCGACGGGGGTGTCTTCCCCGGAGGTAAGTACCGTGGGGGGCAAGCGTGAGATATTCCAGGCCGGGAAAAGTGAGCTAAATTCGGCAAAGCGTTGTTAAAAAGGGGGGTCGGTTGATTTTTTTGTTAAATCTAAACGAACAAAGGGTGCGAGGCGTGAAAATTGCATTCAGCCGTGATTTTTTGGCAAAGTGCTAACCCTAGTGTTCTCCCAGTGGGACGTTTTAAAGTAGGACTTAGAAAAATTTCTGACCCTCTTCGCCCTAGGTAGCAAGCCCAAAACGGAGCACCTCGGAGAGGTAAAAATTCAGAGGGCATGGGGGTTTCCAGTGCGGTGCCGTCAGGACATTAGGGTTCCTTTAGAAAAGACGAAAGTTTGGGTACACCGTATGTAACTATGACAAGCCCAAGGCTCTGGTTCGCCTGTGGGCATGAATATAGTGAGATTTCCGCGTTATCTCACTGGAGGTGACCCCGGAACGGTTCAAAACCTAAGTCGAGACTTCCATGGGACCCCGGCGATGGGAGTTTGAAGCCCGAGGAGTGACGCCCTCTGGGCTAAGGTTGGTGGTAGGTTCGGCCCCCCTTTCTGGAGGTCTAAACTGACTTCCATGGACCCCGGTGATGCGAATTTGATGCCCGATGAGGAGCACACCTCTGGGCTAAGGGTGGTGGTATGCTCGGCCCCCCCCCTCTGGATGTTTAAACTGACTTCCATGGACCCCGGTGATGCGAATTTGATGCCCGAGGAGTGACTCACCTCTGGGCTAAGGGTGGTGGTATGCTCGGCCCCCCCTCTGGAGGTCTAAACTGACTTCCATGGACCCCGGTGATGCGAATTTGATGCCCGAGGAGTGACTCACCTCTGGGCTAAGGGTGGTGGTATACTCGGCCCCCCCTCTGGAGGTCTCGAATGACTTCCATGGACCCCGGTGATGCGAATTTGATGCCCGATGAGGAGCACACCTCTGGGCTAAGGGTGGTGGTATGCTCGGCCCCCCCCTCTGGATGTTTAAACTGACTTCCATGGACCCCGGTGATGCGAATTTGATGCCCGAGGAGTGACTCACCTCTGGGCTAAGGGTGGTGGTATGCTCGGCCCCCCCTCTGGAGGTCTAAACTGACTTCCATGGACCCCGGTGATGCGAATTTGATGCCCGAGGAGTGACTCACCTCTGGGCTAAGGGTGGTGGTATACTCGGCCCCCCCTCTGGAGGTCTCGAATGACTTCCATGGACCCCGGTGATGCGAATTTGATGCCCGATGAGGAGCACACCTCTGGGCTAAGGGTGGTGGTATGCTCGGCCCCCCCTCTGGAAGTCTAAACTGACTTCCATGGACCCCGGTGATGCGAATTTGATGCCCGAGGAGTGACTCACCTCTGGGCTAAGGGTGGTGGTATGCTCGGCCCCCCCTCTGGAGGTCTCGAATGACTTCCATGGACCCCGGTGATGCGAATTTGATGCCCGATGAGGAGCACACCTCTGGGCTAAGGGTGGTGGTATGCTCGGCCCCCCCTCTGGAAGTCTAAACTGACTTCCATGGACCCCGGTGATGCGAATTTGATGCCCGAGGAGTGACTCACCTCTGGGCTAAGGGTGGTGGTATGCTCGGCCCCCCCCTCTGGAGGTCTCGAATGACTTCCATGGACCCCGGTGATGCGAATTTGATGCCCGATGAGGAGCACACCTCTGGGCTAAGGGTGGTGGTATGCTCGGCCCCCCCTCTGGAAGTCTAAACTGACTTCCATGGACCCCGGTGATGCGAATTTGATGCCCGAGGAGTGACTCACCTCTGGGCTAAGGGTGGTGGTATGCCCAGCCCCCCCTCTGGAGGTCTCGAATGACTTCCATGGACCCCGGTGAAGCGTATTTCATGCCCGATGAGGAGCACACCTCTGGGCTAAGGGTGGTGGTAAGCCCGGCCCCCCCTCTCTGGAGGTCTAGATTGACTTCCATGGACCCCGGTTAAGCGTATTTCATGCCCGAGGAGTGACGCCCTCTGGGCTAAGGGTGGTGGTATGCCCGGCCCCCCCTCTGGAGGTCTCCAAAACCTAAGTCGAGACTTCCATGGACCCCGGTTATCCGAATTTCATGCCCGAGGAGTGACGCCCTCTGGGCTTAGGGTGGTGGTAAGCCCGGCCCCACTCTCTGGAGGTCTAAACTGACTTCCATGGACCCCGGTGATCCGAATTTCATGCCCGAGGAGTGACGCCCTCTCGGCTAGGGTGGTGGTAAGTGCAGCCCCCCCTCTCTGGAGGTCTAAAATGACTTCCATGGACCCCGGTGAAGCGAATTTCATGCCCGAGGAGTGACGCCCTCTCGGCTAGGGTGGTGGTAAGCCAGGCCCCCCCTCTCTGGAGGTCAAAACTGACTTCCATGGACCCCGGTATAGCGTATTTCATGCCCGAGGAGTGACGCCCTCTGGGCTAAGGGTGGTGGTATGCCCGGCCCCCCCTCTGGAGGTCTCCAAAACCTAAGTCGAGACTTCCATGGACCCCGGTTATCCGAATTTCATGCCCGAGGAGTGACGCCCTCTGGGCTTAGGGTGGTGGTAAGCCCGGCCCCACTCTCTGGAGGTCTAAACTGACTTCCATGGACCCCGGTTATCTGAATTTCATGCCCGAGGAGTGACGCCCTCTGGGCTTAGGGTGGTGGTAAGCCCGGCCCCACTCTCTGGAGGTCTAAACTGACTTCCATGGACCCCGGTTATCCGAATTTCATGCCCGAGGAGTGATGAACCTCTGGGCTAAGGGTGGTGGTAAGTGCAGCCCCCCCTCTGGAGGTTTCCAAAACCTAAGTCGAGACTTCCATGGACCCCGGTGATGCGAATTTCAAGCCCGAGGAGTGGTGCCCTCTGGGCTAAGGGTGGTGGTAAGCCCGGCCCCCCCCCTCTCTGGAGGTCTAAACTGACTTCCATGGACCCCGGTGTAGCGTATTTCATGCCCGAGGAGTGACGCCCTCTGGGCTTAGGGTGGTGGTAAGCCAGGCCCCCCCCCTCTCTGGAGGTCAAAATTGACTTCCATGGACCCCGGTTATCCGAATTTTATGCCCGAGGAGTGACGCCCTCTGGGCTAAGGGTGGTGGTAAGTCCGGCTCCCACCCTCTGGATGCGTTCAAAACCTAAGTCGAGACTTCCATGGACCCCGGTGATGCGAAGTGACATGCCCGAAGAGTGGTGCCTTCTGGGCTAAGGTTGTGATAAGCCCGGTCTCTCCTCTGGAGGTCTGTGGTTTTAAAGTGAATATTTTCTAAGTCCCTCACCTGAGATTTTAAGAGAATCAGGACCCTCCTCAAGCCTCGTAGCGAGTCCGAGGGAGGTTCATCGTTGTCGGCTATGCGAAAGGGGTTCAGACGCCTCTAATCCTGTGGGCATATGGTTTCTCAGCCTGGTGCCGTCGGGATATTAGGGAGGCATTAAATCAGACGTAAGTTTGGGTAACAGCGATGCGAAACGCTATGCCCAAAGGAGTGGCTTCCCGATGGGCTTGAAATAATGGGAATGTCCGCTCTGCTTCCCTGGATGTGTTCAAAACCTAAGTCGAGACATCCGTAGACCCCGTTGATGCGAATTCCATGCCCGAGGAGTGACGCCCTCTGGGCTTAAGGGTGGTGGTAAGACCGGCCCCACTCTCTGGAGGTCTAAACTGACTTCCATGGACCCCGGTGATTCGAATTTCAAGCCCGAGGAGGTGCACACCTCCGGGCTAAGGGGATGGTTTGGGTGGCCTCCCCTCTGGATGTGTTCAAAACCTAAGTTGAGACATCCATAGACCCCGGTAATCCGAATTTCATGCCCGAGGAGTGACGCCCTCTGGGCTTAAGAGTGGTGGTAAGACCGGCCCCACTCTCTGGAGGTCTAAACTGACTTCCATGGACCCCGGTGATGCGAATTTCATGCCCGAGGAGTGGCGCCCTCTGGGCTAAGAGTGGTGGTAAGACCGGCCCCACTCTCTGGATGTCTAAAATGACTTCCATGGACCCCGGTGATTCGAATTTGAAGCCCGAGGAGGTGCACACCTCCGGGCTAAGGGGATGGTTTGGGTGGCCTCCCCTCTGGATGTGTTCAAAACCTAAGTTGAGACATCCATAGACCCCGGTAATCCGAATTTCATGCCCGAGGAGTGACGCCCTCTGGGCTTAAGGGTGGTGGTAAGACCGGCCCCACTCTCTGGATGTCTAAAATGACTTCCATGGACCCCGGTGATGCGAATACACAAGCCCGAGGAGTGGCACACCTCTGGGCTAAGGGGATGGTTTGGGTTGCCTCCCCTCTGGAGGTCTAAAAATGACTTCCATAGACCCCGGCGAAGCGAATTTAAAGCCCGAGGACTGGCACCCCTCTGGGCTAAGGGGATGGTTAGGGTGGCCTCCCCTCTGGATGTCTAAAATGACTTCCATGGACCCCGGTGATGCGAATACACAAGCCCGAGGATTGGCACACCTCTGGGCTAAGGGGATGGTTTGGGTTGCCTCCCCTCTGGAGGTCTAAAAATGACTTCCATAGACCCCGGCGAAGCGAATTTAAAGCCCGAGGACTGGCACCCCTCTGGGCTAAGGGGATGGTTAGGGTGGCCTCCCCTCTGGATGTCTAAAATGACTTCCATGGACCCCGGTGATGCGAATACACAAGCCCGAGGAGTGGCACACCTCTGGGCTAAGGGGATGGTTTGGGTTGCCTCCCCTCTGGAGGTCTAAAAAATGACTTCCATAGACCCCGGCGAAGCGAATTTAAAGCCCGAGGACTGGCACCCCTCTGGGCTAAGGGTGGTGGTTAATCCGGCCCCCCCTTCTGGATGTGTTCAAAACCTAAGTCGAGACATCCATGGACCCCCGGTGATGCGAAGTGACATGCCCGAGGAGTGACGCCCTCTGGGCTAAGGTTGTGATAAGCCCGGTCTCTCCTCTGGAGGTCTGTGGTTTTAAAGTGAAAATTTTCTAAGTCCCTCACCTGAGATTTTAAGAAAATCAGGACCCTCCTCAAGCCTCGTAGCGAGTCCGAGGGAGGTTCATCGTTGTCGGCTATGCGAACGAGGTTCCAACGCCTCAAATCCTGTGGGCATATGGTTTCTCAGCCTGGTGCCGTCGGGATATTAGGGAGGCATTAAATCAGACGTAAGTTTGGGTAACAGCGATGCGAAACGCTATGCCCAAAGGAGTGGCTTCCCGATGGGCTTGAAATAATGGGAATGTCCGCTCTGCTTCCCTGGATGTGTTCAAAACCTAAGTCGAGACATCCGTAGACCCCGTTGATGCGAATTCCATGCCCGAGGAGTGGCACACCTCTGGGCTAAGGGTTGGTGGTAAGTCAGGCCCCACCCTCTGGAGGTTTTCAAAACCTAAGTCGAGACCTCCGTAGACCCCGGTGATGCGAATACCGAAGCCCGAGGACTGGCACCCCTCTGGGCTAGGGTGGGGATAAGATATGCCCCCACCCTCTGGAGGTTTTCAAAACCTAAGTCGAGACCTCCGTAGACCCCGGTGATGCGAAATGACATGCCCGAGGACTGGCACCCCTCTGGGCTAGGGTGGGGATAAGATATGCCCCCACCCTCTGGAGGTTTTTAAAACCTAAGTCGAGACCTCCATAGAACCCCGGTGATGCGAAGTGACATGCCCGAGGACTGGCACCCCTCTGGGCTAGGGTGGTGGTTAATCCGGCCCCACCTCTGGAGGTTTTCAAAACCTAAGTCGAGACCTCCATAGACCCCGGTGATGCGAATACCGAAGCCCGAGGACTGGCACCCCTCTGGGCTAGGGTGGTGGTTAATCCGGCCCCCCCTCTGGAGGTTTTCAAAACCTAAGTCGAGACCTCCATAGACCCCGGTGATGCGAATACCGAAGCCCGAGGACTGGCACCCCTCTGGGCTAAGGGGATGGTTTGGGTGGCCTCCCCTTCAATCCCGATGATTCGTTCGATATATGCCCAGGGAGGTGAACACTTCTCTGGGCGTGAGGGGGTCGAGCGTATGAGGGTTGTACCCCGTTATGGTTCCTACTATAAACGAATCCGAGCGGCGGGTCCACAGGCCACCGACCACCTGCCCACTTGCGGGGTGGGTGCGACGGGCCGCCCGCCGGCAGTTGTCCCCGTTCCTAACCTAACTCTTGCCCGTGCGCGAGTCGAAAGGGGCATACAAACCCCCGAGGCGAAGACCGGCGTTCCGCTTGGTCTAATGTGGGATCTCCCAGATTTTCCCCTCCGCGGGGACTTGGGAGCGCACCACCGGGCCCCCGCGCTGGAAACGGCCGGAGGCAAAGAGCGCATTAGAGGTGTCACGGATCGGTCTTTTTAAACGGACCGCGGCTGGAAGTTCGCAGGGGAAGAGGCGCTCGGTTTACGGTTCCCGGGCCCCGACCCCCTTCGTCTTCTTAAATCGAGAAAACTAACCGTAGGCTCCGGGGGGGCGAATCGTAAAACCTTTGCCGACCTCCTCGCACTGCGAGGGGGCCAGGATTTGCGGCTTGTCCGCGTATCGGTCCTACCAAGGACCGCGGCTGGAAGTTCGCAGGGGAAGAGGCGCTCGGTTTACGGTTCCCGGGCCCCGACCCCCTTCGTCTTCTTAAATCGAGAAAACTAACCGTAGGCTCCGGGGGGCGAATCGTAAAACCTTTGCCGACCTCCTCGCACTGCGAGGGGGCCAGGATTTTGCGGCTTGTCCGCGTATCGGTCCTACCAAGGACCGCGGCTGGAAGTTCGGTGGTGAGCCCTCGACCTTACGAGATTGGGGGCAAAACCCTTCGTCTTCTGAACATCAGACGGCTCCGGGGGGGGCGTACCGTAAAACCTATGCCGACCTCCTCGCGCTTTGAGGGGGCCAGGAAATTCTCTTCCATTCTCTTCCCTTAAACGGACGTCCTTTACGCCCGTTCGAAATGCGGCATACCCGGAGCACCAGGGGCAGGCTTCTAATCCGAAATAATACCGGCTTTTAGAACGATCCTCCCCGCCACGTGCTCCAGCCTCCATGGCTCGTGGACCCCCCGTAACAGGGGGTCCGCTTGTCCCAGAATCGTTCCGAGGGAGACTTAGCCGATCCGTCGGTCTAATTTCCACCGCAGTTTGGGTCCGTTAAAAGGTCCGAGTCGGTGGTGCCTTAGGGTCGGGATCCTATTGAGGGAAGGAACCGGCCCCTAGCCTGCACCGTCCGGGCCTTGAATCGTACATTTTCCAAGTAGTCAAACCCCCGATTGCAGACCCACCTCCGGGGGGTCTCGTTCGAAAAGCCTTTCCGCGGTGCGCGTCTCTTCCTCCTTCGGGGGGGTCGAGTTCCACGCACCACCGACTCTCTCTCTTTCCCCAAGCCGGGTTTGAGTACCAGAGGGATCGGCCTGGTTGATCCTGCCAGTATCATATGCTTGTCTCAAAGATTAAGCCATGCAAGTCTAAGTACACACGGGCGTTGGTACAGTGAAACTGCGAATGGCTCATTAAATCAGTTATGGTTCCTTTGATCGCTCCACACGTTACTTGGTATAACTGTGGTAATTCCAGAGCTAATACATGCAAACGAAGCGTTGGAAGTGGGGGTGCCGTTTCGAGGTGGTCGGTGACTGGTTCACCTTCCCCCCTCGGCGCCCCCCACGGATACGTGCATTTATCAGAACCAAAAAACCCCCTCCCGACTCCGGTCGGGTCCGCTTTGGTGACTCTAGATAACCTTTGGCCGATCGCAGAGCCCTTCGGGGCGGCGACGTCTCATTCGAGTGTCTGCCCTATCAACTTTCGACGGTAGTCTACGGGACTACGTGTGGTGACCACGGGTAACGGGGAATCTGGGTTCGATTCCGGAGAGGGAGCCTGAGAAACGGCTACCACATCCAAGGAAGGCAGCAGGCGCGCAAATTACCCATTCCCGACACGGGGAGGTAGTGACGAAAAATATCGGTGCGAGGCCCCGTTTGAAGGTTTCGGGACCGAAATGAACTCAATCTACGTCCGTGGGTGAGGACCCATTGGAGGGCAAGTCTGGTGCCAGCAGCCGCGGTAATTCCAGCTCCAATAGCGTATGTTAACGTTGCTGCAGTTAAAAAGCTCGTAGTTGGATCCGGGGACGGGTCCCGGCTGCCGGGCCTCTGCCCGTCCGGACTTCGCGGTGGGAAGCTGCCCCTCTCCGGGGGGGTTGGGGACCCCCGCGGGTCTCTGGGTGGAGGTCGCGGGACCTTGTCCCTACTCATCCGGTGTCCTCTGCTCCCTTCCTCCGCGGAGAGGCCCTTAGCTGGGTCGTCCGCCGCGGTTGAATACGTGGGGGGCGGAAGGGTCCGGTGCGTTTACTTTGAACAAAACAGAGTGCTCAAAGCAGGCCGAAGCGTGCCTTGAATGGACTGAGCTAGGAATAATGGAATAAGGCCTTCCCATGGGGGGCGAGTCGGAGCTCTTCGGCGAGGCGGCCGGGTGGGGCCGGGGGCGCCCGGGTGTGACGCCCGGCGTTTCTGGCCGCCGCACGGTTCCCCGAGCCGGGGGGGTATCCGACCGCTCTCTTGGTCCTATTTCGTGGGTTTGACGGACCAAAGGTCATGATTAAGAGGGACGGCCGGGGGCATTCGTACCGCACCGAGAGAGGTGAAATTCGTAGACCGGTGCGGGACGGACAAAAGCGAAGGCATTTGCCAAGAATGTTTTCATTAATCAAGAACGAAAGTCGGAGGATCGAAGACGATCAGGTACCGTCGTAGTTCCGACCGTAAACTATGCCGACCCGCGATCCGGCGGCGTTGGGTTAACGACTATGACCCGCCGGGCAGCGTCCGGGAAACCACGAGTCTTTGGGCTCTGGGGGGAGTACGGTTGCAAAGCTGAAACTTAAAGGAATTGACGGAAGGGCACCACCAGGAGTGGAGCTTGCGGCTTAATTTGACTCAACGCGGGGAACCTAACCCGGCCCGGACACGGTAAGGATTGACAGATTGACGGCTCTTTCTCGATTCTGTGGGTGGTGGTGCATGGCCGTTGGTAGTTCGTGGAGCGATTCGTCTGGTCAATTCCGGTAACGAACGAGATCCCATCCTTTAAGTAGTTACACGGCCCCTCTCCTGGGTCGGACTCTATCCCCGAAGGTCCCCGTTCGCGGGGGGTCCCCATCGGGGTGGGGGTGTTGGGGGTTTCGGCGGGGGTCCGGTTCTACCCCGGATCGGTTCGGGGAGGTGATGCGGTTGACGGGGGTTCAGTTCTGCGTCGAGTGGGTGGCTCCGGCCTCTCCCCTTCGCGTTCGGTTCCCTCCCCGATGCCGTCCGCACCTCGTTCCGCTCTCCGGGTGTGGGTTGTCCGTCCTTCGCCTTCGCCTTCCCTCTCCCCTCCCCGGTGCCCTCCCGCTTACCGCGGGCCTGAAGGTTGGGGTTCGCCCGGTGGGAATCAGCGGTCGGTGGCTAAACTTCTTAGAGCGATTTGTGGCACAGAAGCCACTTGAGAAATGGAGCAATAACAGGTCTGTGATGCCCTTAGAAGTCCGGGGTCGCACGTGAGCTACAATGGCTGGTTCAACATGTAAGTTACCCTACGCCGAGAGGTGCGGGCAATCCTATGAACGCCATTCCCCGCTGGGGACAGGGGATTGCAACTATTCCCCTCGAACGAGGAATTCCAAGTAGGCGCGGGTCACCAGCCCGCGTCGATTAAGTCCCTGCCCTTTGTACACACCGCCCGTCGCTACTACCGATCGGATGCCTCGGTGAGGTCCTCGGACCGTCCCCGGGGCGGCCCTCGAACGGGGGTCGCCTCCGGGCGATGGGAAGTCGATCGAACCCGGACATCTAGAGGGAGTAAAAGTCGTAACAAGGTTTTCGTAGGGGAACCTGCGGAAGGATCAATAACGGTGACCTGGCCGCGGTCGGCGCCCGCCGTCCGTGCCGGTTGTCGAGTCGGACTCGAGAGGCCGAACCTCCCCCCCGGCGGGTACCTTCAAGGTATGGACCGCAGAAGCCTCGTACCTTTCGTCGTCGGCCGACGTGAGTCTCTCCCCCCTCCGGGTGGGTGGACGTAGCGAGCCGGCTTCGGAACTCGGGGTTATGCGAGGACCGCCTTAGGTGCATAGGTACCCCGGTCCGCCCCTCCCGTTCGCGGGGGGAAGAGTGGCGCCGGAGCCGCCCGCCGGGTAGTTAAACCCAAAAAACCATTGATCGTTGAAGGCTTGATTGTGCGTGCGCGAGTCAAAGGGGCTTACTCACCCCCAGGGCGTTGGCCGGTGCTCGCCGGCCTCGGTGGGATCTCCCTGAACCCATCCCCCCGGCACAGGGGGCGGTGGTGGACGGGAGCGTACCGCCGGGCGAAACTCTTTCCCCTCACGGGGTTAGAGCGGAGCTTAAGAGCGCATGCAAAATACCCCCGATGTTGGCTTCGCAGAGACGGACCGTATAATAGTCTAAGGCCGGTGCGCGAGTTGAAGGGGCCTCACGAACCCCGGATGCGTTTATAAACACCCGAAAGGAGACGGCCGGTGCCCGCCGGTCCTGACTAGGTGGGATCTACCCAGCGCCTTCCCCTAAGCGGGGACTTGGGAGCGTACCACCGGGCCTCGCTCATACCCTCCGGGGTGGAGAGCTTGGCTTTGAGCGCACGCCTGAATGCCTTAGACCGGGACCCGTAACGCAGCGAACCAAACCCCTGGGCCTCGCCGGGAACGGCGGGTGCCTAGACCCCGGTCTCCTAAACCACGTAAGTCTCGGGCACCTACTCGGGCGATCGTCCCCCGGGCCGTAACTCCTCGGTCCGGTGGTGACGCCCAGGTTCAATGACCTTTCCCCCCCTGCACGGGGGTGGAAGGCACCCGGCTTGAAATATATTGGCAAAAATTGTCTCTTGTTCGAATGGCTTCCTTCGCCCGGCCTGTAACGGGCCGGGCACAAACCCGAATACGACTCTTAGCGGTGGATCACTCGGCTCGTGCTTCGATGAAGAACGCAGCCATCTGCGTTAACTAATGTGAATTGCAGGACACAGATCATCGAAATTTCGAACGCATATTGCGGCCGCGGGGGTCCATCCCGCGGCCACGCCTGTCTGAGGGTCGCTTTACCCATCGATCGGTCTCCGCGCCCCCGCTGAGAGAGAGAGACCGCGGCTGGAAGCTCGCAGGGCCTGAAAACGGCCCTTCGTCTTCCCAAACGAAGACTCGGTTCCGAGCCAGTCCACGCGGCCCGTGTTGCGAGAGAGCTCCGTACAGGGAACGGAGGGAGAGCCGAGTAGGTCCGGGTCCACGTCCGTTACGGTCTCTCCCCGAGTCCCGAGCGGGGCTCCGCGCAGTCGGACGCGGGGGTGGCGAGTGCCGATTAAACCCAGCGAGCGGGCGAGTGAGCGGGCGGGCGAGCGGCCGGGGTGGGGGGGAAGGTGTCGCGGAGTTCGGTCTCGTGCCGGGCTCTCGCCCCTCGCCCCTAGCCTTCGGCCCTCCGCCTCCGCCCTCGCCCCCGCATAAGAAACCTCTGTGTGCGGCCTCAGATCAGACGAGACGACCCGCTGAACTTAAGCATATCAGTAAGCGGAGGAAAAGAAACTAACAAGGATTCCCTTAGTAGCGGCGAGCGAACAGGGAAGAGCCCAGCGCTGAATCCCACTTTCCCCTGACCGGGGTTGGCCGGGAAATGTAGCGTACGGAAGTCCGTAAGATCCGTCTCGGTGCGGACGCGGGACCAAGTCCTCGCGAACGTGGCTTCTTCCCATAGACGGTGAAAGCCCGGTAGCGAGTCCCGCGTTCCCGCCCGGGTAGGTCGGGCTTCTCGGAGTCGGGTTGCTTGGGAATGCAGCCCAAAGCGGGTGGTAAACTCCATCTAAGGCTAAATACCGGCACGAGACCGATAGCGAACCGAGTACCGTGAGGGAAAGTTGAAACAGGACTTTGAAGAGAGAGTTCAACAGAGCGTGAAACCGTTGAGAGGTAAACGTACGGGGACCGAGAAGACTGCCCC